>NC_141613.1:14126642-14356642 GCF_047967505.1 Dipteris shenzhenensis | reverse complement strand
CTATAGGCACATCTATATAACAAAAAACAAAAAAAAAAAACAAAAAGATGCATACATAGACGTGCTTATAGATGCTCTATAGAATCTTTTTTTTTAAATAAAAGCAGAGTTTTATGTGGTTGAACAAAATGCTGTGTATGTTGTGTATGCTATGTGGTTACAAGAATCCCATTTCCACATTGTGCAATTCAATTCTTACAGCCAACCGCATTTTAATTAGCACGATTCCAAGCATGTCTATAGTCGACAATTACAATTCCGAATAAAACATTATAACTCCAAAATGTTTAGTTCACAAGGCATTCATTGATAGAACATTGCACAAGGAAATTGAAAGCCAAAAAAATAAAAGGAGTGTATATTAATTCATAGCCCAAAAAGTGCTTGTATATATGTACTTATAACATGAAGCCAAGCCATGTCCTGTGGCTTCAAGTACAAAAATTAAGAGGAGTGTATATACAAGAGAGGCACGAAGCCAAGCCAATGGCTTCAAGTATAAAAAAGAGTAGCTAGCACTACTTCTACAACGAATCTAAGTTCTCCACGTCCTCGCTCCCTTCTTCCTCATCTTCTTCCTCTTGATCAACCTTAGGGCCCTGTAAACGAGGGACAACATGTATCAATGTATGAAAAGTCAAATCTTTATTTACAATAATACCTAGGGGGATGCTCCAATAGCCCGGATATACTGCTCCTCAGTAATCAACCCATCATCATAGAAGTGCCTCCATGTATCTCCTCTGCAATGGTGGTAGTGGTAGGCTGTCTTGATAAGAGTAGGATACTTGCCCACAATATCAAGCTGCAAGATGACACAATTTGCGGAGGGGTTAGTACAAAGAAACAACCTCCTAATAAACCACATAAACACAATATAATTTGATATCAATACTTACAAATTGGGCCTCCCATGAATCAACACCCCCTGCTCCAAAATGCACATTTCCATATTGCTCCATTTGGATCCTTCGTGCCTCCATGTGTTGCAAACTAGGGGTCCACCTTCGCTGCCTGCATTGCTTTCTTCCACTCACGCTCAGTGTGAGTGGTGTGGGGTTGGCCCCTTGGTGGTTAACCTCCCTCTCTCCTGGCAATCTTGACTAGTGCCTACCTCTTAAGCGAAGATCTTTTATTTGCAAGTATCATAACAATCTTTGATGGCCCATTTATCTGTGAACTGAATATTGGGGGGATTGGGATACCTAGAGTGAACAGCAGTGAGGGTCTCATCAGTCAACTTTTCTGGTTGGTCTTTGTAGTGAATAAAGAAATCTCTATAGTTGTTAGCAATTACAGAGCACATGAAGGCCATGATATCCTTCCCCCGTGCATCCATCAAGATGCCTCCTATCTGAGTGATGTCATAAAAGATCGTACCATCACCCTCTAGCATGTTACATCATCTGAATCATCCTTGCCCCCACCATTACCCCCCCAAAGCACTGTGCCATGCATCCCCCATCGCTCTCCCTGCTACTACGCCTATTGCCTTGTCGTGTCGAGCTAGTACGCTGGCCACTTGTAGCTGGAGAAGTGACTCTCGACTGCATGAGAGTACATTGGCCACTCGTAGCTAGAGAAGCGACTCTCGACTACATGGGAGTACACCGATGGCTCTGCGAGGCAAAAGGGCCTCCTGACCACGGGGGGGGGGGGGGGGGGGGAGAAGGGGCTCGATTCTATAGCCGACTAGGCTATCTCGACTCTCTAGTGGGATAATCTCAGTTGGTGTGGGGTTGGGGTGGTTTGGAGTTTGTACTACCGACTCTTGGGGGGGTTTCGAGTACCCGTCATATATGTGTATAACTCCCCATGAGTCAGAGGGTGCCCCAAAATGTTATATAACTCCCGAAAGATGGCATCCGAAGATCAAGTGAGGTTGAAGAGCTTCCTAGCCACATGATGAACTCAAGAAAAGAAAAGAAGAAGATTACCATCGAGCATGCCCTCTTTCCATCATGCAAAAGAAAAAATAGAGTGACAACTTGACATTGAGCAAGCATTTACAGACTCCTGCATTCTTTGAATTAGAGTGACAAAAGTTTGTATTTGCTTGCTCAATGTTAGGCTATTGAAGCTTCACATGGGGAAAAAGAGAGAAGGAAAGAGAAGAGAAAAGAGAGGAAAAGAGAGGAGAAAAAAGAGAGAAAAAGAGAGGAGAAAAAGGAGAAAAGAGAGGAGAAAAGAGAGAGAAAAAGAGAGGAGATGAGAGAGAAAAAGAGAGAATATGAAAAGAGAAAAAGTGAGGATAAAAGAGAGAAAAAGAGAGAAGAAAAGAGAGGAGAAAAGAGAGGAAAATAGAGGAGAAGAGAGGAGAAAAAAGAGAGAAAAAGAGAGGAGATAAGAGAGAAAAAGAGAGGAGAAAAGAGACGAAAAGAGAGGATAAAAGAGAGAAGGAAAAAGAGAGAAAAAGTGAAGATAAAAGAGAGAAAAAGAGAGGAGATAAGAGAGAAAAAGAGAGGAGAAAAGAGACGAAAAGAGAGGAGAAAAGAGAGAAGGAAAAAGAGAGAAAAAGTGAGGATAAAAGAGAGAAAAAGAGAGAAGGAAAGAGAGGAGACAAAAGAGAGAAAAAGAGAGGAGATAAGAGAGAAAAAGAGAAGAGAAAAGAGACGAAAAGAGAGAAGGAAAGAGAGGATAAAAGAGACATTAGGGGAGAATTAGGGTCTCAAAAGGGCCTCATAAGGAATGGATTAGTCCTAATGAAAGGGCCAAGGTAGGTCCCAAAAAGTCCTAACCCCCCTTCACCTAGGTGGGTTAAGCCCAAAAGTGACCCCACCTCTTACACCTCTTACACAACTCTTACTCCTAGGTGGGAACCAAAAAATTCAAAATTCAAAATTCGAATTTTGAATTCCCTCCCTTCTCCTCTCTCCTCCCTCCCTCCCTCCCCCTCCTCCCTCCCCCTCCCTCACTCCCCCTCCTCACTCCCTCCTCCCCCTCCCTCCTCCTCTCTCTCCCTCCCTCCCTCCTCCCCCTCCCCTCTCCTCCCCTCCCCCTCCCCCTCCTCACTTCCTCCTCCCCCTTCCACCTCCTCCCCCTCCCTCCCTCCCTCCTCCACGCCTGCTCCTCCTGCCCTCCCCCTCCCTCCCTCCTCCATGCTTGCTCCTCCTCCCCTCCCCCTCCCTCCTCCTCCACTGCTGCTCCTCCTCCCCCCTCCCTCCTACTTCTCCTCCCCCCTCCCTCCTGCATCTCGACCTTTGGGTAGAAGGATCCTTGTATCCTTTAGGTCCTGCCAACCAAAAGAGCCCTCCTTTCCATACAATGCATGAGCTAGTTCGGTTTGTTGGAGAAATGGACATGCAGGGTTGCTTGGTTATTGCAATCGATTAAACAATGCTCAGTCAATGGCTATGCAAGCAAGTGAGATGCACAGAGCCCAAGCAGAGATGCTAGCACGTTTAGGAAATAGCAGCATTGTTGCAATGCATAACTCTATGCAGGATCTTCAAAGGGAGAACTAGGATCTTCATGATAAAGCCAAAGCATTGGACTTGGAGTGAAATGCAGCAACATAAATTAGAAGAGTCACTCTGTAAGCTAGCTGAGTCCAAAAAAGTCTTGGAAAGATCTATATACAATCAAGTTCGGTGAGTCGTAGAGAAGGAACGAGAGAAGGGAAGAACGAGTGCAAAAGATAAAAGAAACACCTTTGGGATTGAAGGAGAGAAAAAGAAGATACTTACATAACATGGATGCATTGGCACCCACTGGTGGTGCTAGAAAGAGGAGAGTCCAGGCTACAAGGTTGGTTATCAAATGTTCCAATGAGATTACACTCTTTTGTGCTACACTATTTGTGACTAAGTATTTATTGTGTTCTTCTTTAGGAACTTCATGGAAGATGTGATGGGAAAAACAGACGGGGATGATATTGACTGTTCATATGCTCTAGCTAGTTTATTGAAGTCAAGGGATGTCATTGGGATACTAAGGGACCCAAGACACAAGCGCCTATGTGTGCAAGTTGTTGAGGAGGTGATGAAGGACTTCAAGGATATTGTGGATGCAAGGGAGATGCTTGCAGCTTGTGATACTGCCAGTGTAAGTTGTGAAACTTACACATCTGTTTTCAAAATTTTCAAGTATGCTATTTTGGGAAAGTATAAGAAGTCTACAGTGCCCCTACCCACACCTTGGTCTGTGAGACATGCACAGCGAGAAACAAACCAATGTGCAAGAGAAATGCTTGGAGGGTACCATTGCATAAGGGGCACAATGACTTGGAAGAGTAAAAAGAAATCTGGCTTGCAAACCTTTGAGATGAATACTTTCAACAATGTCTACTTAGATGTTGAGAAACTGCAACAAGCAATGGTCAAATTCTATGGGATGAGAGAAGATGGCAAGAGGAAATCCATTATAGCATTGCACTTTACTTAGTTCATTTCCTATATCATGTTTATCCTAATGATTTTTCTCTTTTGTTGCACAGATTGCAATGGAAAGCTCATATTTGTCATCAAAATCGATGAAGCTCAATTGGTGAAAGAACACAAGTTAGAGAGAGTCAGCATCTGCATTATGAATAAAGCCTTAGCCTTTGTTCAAGGGAATGAAGAAGTAGAACAAGATTTCTTAGTGCAATCAGAGAAAGATATATGGTGGCTTGCAGCATTTGAGACTCTGAAAGAGCGCCATGAGACATTGAAGTGGGTTCTAGATAGAACAGGAATCCCATAGACCATTTGAAGACAAGAGGAAGGGCAAACATTGACAGTCAATGGCCATGGAACCTTTCAAGTTAAATGGCATCTTGCTGGTGATTTGAAAACCCTCAAGTGCTTGCATGGTTGTGATACAGGGGCAAATGCAATGAACACATGCCTTTATTGCATGTGTTAGCAATGTAAGCAAAAGGCTGGCTTACAATGGGAGAATGGCATTCTATCTTGCAGCCAAATGCAAGCTCCCAATCGCAACAAGAAGGATCCAAAGTGGGATCCCATCTTGCCCATCCCACTTGAGAGAGTTGTACTTTACACATGCAAAACTGCGTGTACTTGATAAGTTGTTGTATTTGCATCATCTTGTTTATGCTTGGAATTTAATTCTGTAAGAAGTATCTACAAGGTGCATTGCAGAAGCTGACAAGTTATTGACAGAGATGGGATTCCATGGAGGACATGTCAAACTTAAGGAGGATAAGAAAATGTCTGGGGCAACACAAAATTTTCCTACAAAAGTGTCCATGGGTGGAGGGAAGGCAAGGAGATTCCTATCGAACCATAATCTCGACAAAGACAAGCATACATTGTCTCAAAGTAGTTTGGGTTGGGAATATTGGAAAGCATTGTGTGAATGCACAACCAATAAGGCTTCTCATCCTCAAGTAGCAACTTTGAGAGCTAAAGTATGGACAAAGGTAAATGCATTGATAAAATTGCTTCGCCAGGTTCAAATCAATGAGATGTATTATGAAAGGTTCAGGATGGCTGTGAAAGAGTTTATGCAATTAATGGTGAAAGCGTGGGGGGAGTCACACATTACGCATTACATGGTAATCTTGGCACCATCGTAATATTTAGCACTTGCTTTAAAAATAGTTTTTGTTGCTAATTTGATTCTCATCATGTTTGCAGCATATTCTCTATGCACACGGACCATGGTTTGTACAAAATTGGGGTCCTTTGTCCATTTGGAATACACAAGGCATGGAGAAGTCGCACTATAGAGCCAAGGTAGAGCCAAGGCAGCCTACTTCAAGAACTCAAGGCATGGTGGTGGTGTCACTCACAGCAATGCATTGCATGAGATGTTCGACTGGTTTTTTAGATGTTTACTAGGAAGGACTTTGAAGTTTGAAAAGGCAAAGGCATCAGAACTTGCAAAAGCTGTTCAAATTGTATCAAAGAATAGAAGTCATAGTGCTTGGGGGAAAGTGGGGACATGGTGAAGGAGGGGGGAGAGAAGGGAGGGGCATGGGGCAGGGCAAGGGGAGGGGTGGAGTGGTAGCAAGGGTGGGGGGAGGGGGGGATGGGGGGTATGGGGGAGGGCGACGAGTGTGGGCAGGCCAAGTAGGGGGAGGGCAAGGGGGGGGAGGGCAACAAGAGTTGGGGGGGGTTGGAGGGGTTAGGGCAGGGGCAGGGGACATGATGAAACCCTAAATGTAATTAAAAGGGATGTCAAAACATGATGGGCCCTTATAAAACGTTAAAAAAAACTGTAACTTTCATTATTCAATGGCAAGAGTGAAGAACACTGCTAGACCCACTGGATGCCACCTCCACCCTTCCTCCTCTAGATCCACCACCTCCATGGCATTTGCACACGCGAACCTATCTAGGTTTGATGGCGCCTCCCTTGACTCTTGTGAGCCCTCCCCTAACTCTCGTGAGGTCTCCCAGACTTCTCCTCAACTTCAGCCTTCCCCTTAGTCTCAGCCTTCCCCTCAACCTCAGCCTTCCCCTCAACCTTCTCCCCAACCTTTCCCTCAACCTTCCCCTCAGCCTCAGCCTCAGCTTGACCCTCAGCCTTCCCCTCAGCCTCAGCCTTCCCCTCAGCCTTCCCCTCAACCTTCCCCTCCCCATGAGAGCCCTCTCCGGATCGAACAAAAGGTGTTCGATAACCTCTTGGACATAGAGAGGCTTCCTGAGGGCCAACAAACTACCAGGAAGAGCACCATCTTCCCTCTCTCGGAGATACAGCGCATCACAAAGATGATCCATGTGGCCATGAGGAGGGTAAAGCAGACTCTGAGGAAGCCCCATCCCAAAGAAGGCCAAAGCTCCAGACGTCAGCAAGAGGAGGACTCGGAGGAGGACCAACGCAGACAAGAGCAGCGAAAGAAGTTCAAGGCAGACAAGAGGCCGTGGGAAGGTGTTAAGGTACCTATAAGGCCCCCACCAAGAGTTAGGAAGGCGTACAAAATGAAGCCAGGAGCGTGGGCTCTAAGGGAGATTAGGCAAATGCACAAGACCATCGACAACTTGATCCCGCATCCTCCCTTCCAATGTGTGGTATGGGAGATAGCATAGGGATATAAGGATGACATGCACTTTAGCACAAGAGCTATGGAGGCACTCGAAGAGGCTGCAAAGCAAGTGACCACTACTCTTTTTGAGGATCCCAACTTGTGTGCCATCCATGCAAAGCGCGTCATGGTCATGGACAAGGACATGGCTCTGGTGAAGCGGCTATGGAGTGACCCAAGTTTGAAGCCCTAGCTTCTCTTGCAGCCCACTCTTAGGACTTAGACCACCCCCTACCCTTGAAGGTACTATCTTGTATCTAAGGCCCAAGGGCTGAAATTTTTAAATAAAATTTATCGACATTATCTAGACTCTCGCATTGTTGTGTATTTTCCATTTCTATGACTACAGTAACTGATCATTTTAATGTAAGTTTTGATTTCTATTAAATCCTAAAGGAATTTCACCATCACGCAGAAGGGAAAAGTGTCCGGCACATCGCTAATACCCCAGAAAGCCCAAAACCTACCACGGTACGAACAACCTTCAGGATTTGATAGGAATTAACTTTTGAAACCCAAAATTAGTGAAAATGATGCTAAATTGGCTAGAAATGTATTAAATTAACACAATTAAAATGATGGAGAAAATATATCATCAAAGAGTTAAACGAAATACAATGGAATTCATGACGAGCAATGATAACTTAAAATAAATAATAAAGACATGTAGTCACGTATCCATTTAAATATATGTTTATATATACAAAAGGCCTCACAGGCTATCTTTCTTCTTGGCTAGTTTGAGTACATCGAGAATAGGGGTCTTTAATCCCCTAGTGGATTCCTAGATATAAATCTAGCCGTAATAGCACTAACATCCTCCTCTCCTACTGCCAAAGACATAGCCATTGCCATCAATGCCCTGCCATGAATGTTCGATCCAAAGGCATTGATAGCAGTAGCCACGCAGTGTACCAAAATGACTTTGTCGGCATTTCAAGTAATGTTGGAGTATTTGATAGCACGTGACAAAGCCTTCCCCTTCAACAGCTCCGAAGGACCTCAAGGAGCAAATTGCTGTGAAAGACCATGATATGCTCTGCAACTTTGCCAAGGTAATGGGTCAAAGAATGATCTCACCCAAATGCGCTGTGAACATTACCCCGTTGAGATGAGAATTCATCAAGCTTAAATGCATCCTACAACAATTCAACAAACATTAGAAGACTGACAAAACAAATTATACTAAAAGAACATCAAAATAAAAAATATTGTTTGAAGTTACCACTACAGCATTGTCAGCTTCTATCCCTTCCTCATTTGCAATGTTGATGGAACCAGGTGCTGTGTGATGTTCCATTTGGGAGGTGGACGCTTTCTCCTAACCTGTGTTGGAGGTGGAAGCTTCTGCATGAGAGGGTTGTGCATCATATACGGACATGTCTGCATCCCTCATTGAAACCAGCATCGTCAAGAAAAAGTCTTCCATTGTTTGGTCTTTGGTACCTAAAACCCCAAGATCTTTAACACTTATGTCAACATCGAACCTCGATAGGACTCCAAGTGCCTCATCCTCTCATAGTCCAAAAAGAATCTCTATGTCATGGAGGAATAGGTACTCTTCTCCATCAATGATGAGGGGGGACAAGGACCATAATTCTGAGTCTGGGTCAACAGTCTCCGATGCAGATTCTTGCTATACTAGGGGCTCTTGAAGTAGGCTCAATGCTTGAGTTGCTTCCATCTCCTCTGTTGGATCATCAAAACTCGCTTCCATGTAGATGTCTGAGTCTAGTCTAGGGACGACGAGATCAGCAGTTCTACTAGAGGGGGTGCTAGACGATGAGGCTTCTTTCTCTAAATTTCCTTCTTGGAGAAGGAAGATGAATGTCATCTCCCATGAAAGGAATTTGGTGCCTGTATTTCTTGTGATCCCTGTGTCTAGGATGTCTTGAACTTCAACTATCCTAAACCCTTTGTTTGTAAGGTTGTCACAAAAGTGGGCCAAGCGCTTTAGAGACTTGTGTTCCTCTACGAATAGATACTTTATGTAATCTATGGGAACCCATCTCTTTGAAGTGTGGTCAAGTGTATAGGCAAAATTTGAGAAATTATCTTGCATGTAAAGGATGAGATCTCAGAAATCATCCTTGGCTCGCATATATGTGCCTAGGACATCTAAAGTCCTATCAAACACTAAAAATAGCTCTTCCTCACGATCTGCAAATGCAGTTCGTGAGATGAAGTCATGGAACGCAGTTCTAGCTAAATCCATGGCAAATAGCAGTTGATGGAGGGAGTAATTTCTGAGGATGGGAGTTTCTATGGCTCTCTAAATGTGAAAGTGAGAATGTGATGTAAAAAGGGCTCTTACCCCTTAATATATATCAAAACCCTAAAAATTAAAATTAATCATAAAATCCCTGGGCAAATTTTTTGAAAAACATTTACCATGAACTGAAAGGAGAAAACATTAAAAGAAATAACATTTTAATTTAATTGTCCATTATCTTTTGAAGCAATAACTAGGATTTGACAGACAAACCATTAAATGTTGCACTAGTCAAACACATTGTTAGCAATCTTCAAAGTTGCAGGAGGAATGAAATTGGCACTATGCATGCACTTCTCCACATGGCAGCTGATCTTGCCACCATTTAAGGTAAAGTAGAAGGATTCTAACATTCCGTCCTCCATGACCAATAGGTGTTCTTGCACATCCCTTAGAGTCCATTGCGATGTGACATTCACATTCTTGACATCTCTCTCTTCAACATCAATAGACAAACTTACCCCCGTATTGTCTTCATCATTAGAGTCAAGGGGAAGCCACCAGCCATTTGTTTTCTTCCAGTGCCTGTACTAAAAAGCTAAATACAACATTTGACGTGACAAATGGTATCTAATAACCACATTGTCTTTACATGTGTGACATTGAAACACATTACTCTTTTGGTTCCCCAATTCATCCCAAGTAAATCTTCAAGAGCATTTTCATCTACACGCTTGTAGGATCACATAGTTTTTGTTCTATGCATATGTGTATTCTAAAATAAAGAAGCAAAAATGTGCAGAGGCATAAACCAAGATAACCTTGCCCATTTGGATCCAAATGTAAACTTCATGGCCATGCCCACATCCTTTACAATCTTGTCCTTGTACGATTGCAATGTCCTTGAGTCCACATTGCTGCAATCTATGTCTTGAAGTTGTGGTGGTGCAATGGTTTGCAGACGGCCATAGCTTGATGATGTCATTGGAGTGATGTATGTTGCATTATACCAATACACATTCTTCATTCCCAAGGAGGCCAACTTCTCCCCAGCATGCATTTGCTTACCTAAATCCTCATGAATCGCAGTGAACTTGCCTATGAATAATTCAACTGGTTCCCAGTCCTTGAGGTCCGAAGGGAAAACATCTACCACCATGAATAAGAGCTCTTAGAAACCAAACACAAAATTTCCAAATGGACTCATTACACTTACATGTGAAAAAGGTACATAGATAGAAAGGCTAATAGTGTGATGGTATCCTAGATTGATTGAATGATGGAGGAAGCCGCATATCTTTTCCCATGTAAACATGTTGCACTTTTGCAAGCCATCCTTTCTTCCCAAACTTAAACTTCAAGATGCGCCCCTTCCACTCATGCAAGATGTCACCTCTCTTGCTCTTAGGAAGCTTATGTGGAACTTTGGCCGATCCTTTCATCACTATCCAATCATTTAAGCTGTAGATGCAAGGGATCCACTCATCCAATGCATTTTTGGTGTTGTGGAAGACACAAGAGGCCATAGCATTGTGTGGTCTTGTAGCCTTTCTCCTCACCATGCTTACAGAGGTTGCAACACAAGAATGGGATTCCTATGCAAGGCAATGCAGCTCCAATAGAGGCACAAAAGAGGGAGAAGGAGAGGGATAGAGTAGCAGCAACAGAGGCACAGGAGAGGGAGAAGGACAGGGACAGAGCAGCTCCAATAGAGGCACAAAAGAGGGAGAAGGAGAGAAATAGCAACAGAGGCACAAGAGAGGGAGAAGGAGAGGGACAAAGCAGCTCTAACAGAGGCATAGGAGAGGGAGAGGGGAGAGAGAGAGAGAGAGAGAGAGGAGCTGCAGCAAGTAGGCCAGAGTAGGAGGGAGCAGAGAAAGAGGGGGAAGAGGAAAAATGCATGGGATTTGGTTCAAATCTGAGTGATTTGGTAGGCTAGACCAAAATAGTGGGGGGCAGATGCCCTAGAAAGAGGGAGGGGAGAAGAAAAATTTGCCATTTGGCCCTACCATCCCATTGAGTGCAGTTTTGGACTCATGTGGGGGAAGGGCACCTGGTAGGAGGGTCAAACATGGGTTAAGAGGGGGAGGGGATGGTTTGGGTGGTCCCTAGTGTAAGGGGAGCAACCAATAGGGGCTCTCTATAGGCCTACTGCCCACCCTCTACCTCAACATACCATTGCCCCACACCTTCTAGCACTCTCATTGGTACACCTCAAATCACTCTCTAATCCCTTGAAATTAGGAAACACTAATTGGAGGCCCTTTTCAGACCCCAATTCTCCCCTAATGGAAGGAAAAAGAGAGAAAAAGTGAGGATAAAAGAGAGAAAAAGAGAGAGCGAAAGAGATGAGAAAAGAGAGGAAAAGAGAGGAGATAAGAGAGAAAAAGAGGAGAGAAAAGAGAAGGAAAGAGAGGAGAAAAGAGAGAAAAAGAGAGGAAAAAAGAGGAAAGAAGAATGCTTTGTCATGCATGCCCTCTTGCTTTATCCCATCCTCATGCTTTAGTCCAATTTTCCTCTTTCTTGGACCTGCCCTCATGCAATCACTTATTTCCATCATTCATGCAATCCCTTATTTCCTCACAAATGCAATCCCTTTCTTCATTCATGCAATCCCTTTCCATCATTCATGCAATCCCTTTCCATCATGCATGCAATCCCTTTCTTCATTCATGCAATCCCTTTCGATCATTCATACAATCACTTATTTCCATCATTCATGCAATCCCTTATTTCCTCACGAATGCAATCCCTTTCTTCATTCATGCAATCCCTTTCCATCATTCATGCAATCACTTATTTCCATCATTCATGCAATCCCTTTCTTGGAAGGGGAAGGGAAAGAGAAGGAAAAGGAAGGGGAAGGGGAAGGGGAAGGGAAAAGGGAATAACACACAAGAAAAACTGTCGTAGCGCATCTATAGACACGTCTAACAGTGCATCTATAGGCACGACTGTCTGTTTTTCCAAAAATTAGACGTGCTGTTTGACACGTCTATAGATGCGCTCCAACAAATGCCTTTTTGAAAGAAATTGAAAAGGACATGTTTTCGACCCCAAAAAGAACAACACTAGTACCAAAAACATCCCTTCCTACATATGACAAAGGACGAATCCAAAGAGAGCAACTTCCAAAGAAGACCAACCGCCAAGAGACTTACCTTGGATAGAGGTATGGAAGCTTCTTGTCCTTCTTCAAAGTTGATTCTCTTTCTTCTCTTCTTGTTCACCCTCTTCTCTTGTATGCTTGGGGATAACTGTGTAAGCATGGAGATGAGTGTGGGTGCTTGGAGATAAGTGTGGATGCTTGGAGCTATGTCTGTTAATAGGAAAGCAAGCCGCATGATGCTAAAAGTATGTGAAGGAAAGCAAGCGCACTAAAAGTAGGTTCAAAAATAATCTCGCAGTCTGCGTGTCTAAAAGCGCGTCTAAACACACATCTAAAAGTGCAGCTAAAAGTGCATCTAAATGCGCATCTATCAGCACATCTACACTGTGTTTTAGATGTGCCTATAGATGTGTTCCACAATAAAGATGCGCTTTTAGATGCTACATAAAGTTTTGACATTTACAACTCGTGCAAGAACACATTTTTTGGGGGGTTTATATGTAGGATTTCTTCATCTTCAACAAGTAGCTCCAATGAGGATGAATTCCTTCATATCCACCATCACGAAATGTGGTTGGAGCAAAAAATCAAATGTATGTGTGATTGATGTCAAGGAAACATGTATCATGCATGCATAATTACACTCAATCACATCTCAAAGTATGGAGAATGGGATGTGACCGTAAACATGGTAAGTGTTAAAGAGTTAAGGTTGATTGAGATACCTATGGGTGTTCATGTATTTGATATATGATCCCTTTTTAATTTGATACAGGATGTAGTGCCACACCCGCATATGTTGCCCTATGCTCATCGTGAGGAGGCGAAGCGTCGGCAATATGAGGTGGGATCTTCAGAAGGGACCATTATGGATGCATGGAGTGATGGTGATAGTAGCCCTCCACCATTACCTCATGAGGCCATGGAGGAGGAGGTGTTTGATGATATGGTGCAGGATTTATATGTCAATCAATCCTCAGGTAGGGATGATAGCATGGACCAGGAGGATCTTTTTACTCCAGCATCGACTCCACTGTTTGAGGGGTGCACATTCTCTGTTCTACGTGCCTCTTTTGAGTTACAAAACTTGCAGAACATCTATGGATGGAGCAATGCATATGAATGCATTACTCAAGCAAGCTTTGAAGTCTATTTTGTAAGCATGGTGAATTATGCTAGTGGGTCAATTACTCGAATTCTTTTTCTCATTTATGATCTTCACGTGCAGGCTATTGTGTAAAATGCTTCCAAGGGAGAATAAATTACCGACCTTAAGAGATATGGCAAGGCAACATGTGACCTCTCTTGGAGGATTAGATTACAAGTGCATCCATGCATGCATCAAGGATTTCATTTTGTTTCATGGACCACATAAGGATGCAAGAGAGTGTCCTACTTGTGGAGAGGCAAGATATAGAGTAGATCTCAAAACTTTGGATGTGCCTCGTAAGGTTCTGCGACATTTTCCCATAATCCCTCGCATCCAACATATGTTCAAGTGCAAATCCATTGCAGAGCTCATGTCATGGCATTCCTCCCATCGATCAATTTCGATGGCAAGTGGAGAACTCCCGCAAACACTCCTACATGGAAGCATATTGAAGAAATATGGCCAACCTTCAAGGAAGAACCTAGGAACTTGAGACTTGGATTAGGTATGGACGATGTGAACCCATTTGGTCTCAAAAGCACCTCTTATAGTGTATGGCCAATGATATTGGTGAATTATAATCTTCCATCCTCTGGCGATTAAGAAAGGACATGTTATGTTATCCCTTCTAATTCTAGGGAAACATAAAGTCAAAAATCCTTATGTTTATTTGGAGCCTTTGATTGATGAACTAGAGATACTTTGGAGAGGTATCGAGGTGCATGATATGAGTAAGCTTCCCTCATCACGAGCCTTCAACTACAAAGCAGTCTTGATGTGGATGATGCATGACTTCCCAAGCTATGGCGAGTGTTCAAGTAAGCATTGAACTTTTAATTATGAGTAGCCAATCGATGTGGCACCCTGAACCCACGTTGAACTCTTAATTGCGTCTATTGTTTAGGTCTCACTACATCGGGTTACCATGCATGTCTTGTTTGTGGTCCTTCGCTAGTTGCCTCATGGGCAAACGCATTGAATAAGGTCATCTATGAGAATCACCATCGATTTCTTCCTCCTGATCTTCCTAGATATGTCGCCCCTTGGAATGAAGCCCCCCCACAATCACTCACTGCAAGCAATTGGATGAGAATTTGGGATGGTTCCACGACTTTTCCACCACTTGGCATGAGCCGGTAAGGGTTTGTAACTATTATGTGCTATATTGAATGAAAATAAAGATTGCATGCTAACACCATATTTTGTTTAGATACTCCATCTTTTATCGTTTACCATATTGGTCCCACCTCAATCACTTGCTTGATCCGATGCATATCTTCAAGAATGTGGTGTCTACCATTTGGGAACATTTGAATGGGACATGAGATTCCGCAGGCATAAGGGAGGATCTACGCACCACAGGGAGGATGCATGAAGCCTGGCCACAAGAGTGGCCAAATGGGTGTGTCTTTCTACCTCGTGCACTATGGAGGTTATCAAAGCTAGAGATGGTCACGGGTGAAATGAGCTATCACTACAATTCGTACTCCCACTGGATGCATGAGGTGTTTGAAGGGGGCCTTCACAAAGAGCAAGAAAAGAGGTGTAGAGCAATTATATGGCTTGAAATCTCATGATTGGCACAAGATGCTCCAAGTAAGTATTTTATGTGCATAATATCTTTTGCCTTCCAAATTTGTGAGTGAATTAGAAGCAACTAATCAACCATTCCTCGTGTGTTCAGTTCATACTACCTACTAGCATTTCTCGTAGTGCATCGAAGGATGTGAAGTATTGTATTTACAAGATGGGCGACCTTGTGAGGTACTTTACAGGATACAAAATGTTAAGCGTATCAATGCTCCATGCAACGTTTTCATATTGCTAATATAGTGTACTTTTTCCTTCCTAGGTATGTGAGCTCAAAGGAAATAGATCCTACCATGCTAGAGAATCTCGAGTTATGTCAGTGGAGGTGGTTTGTTTAGGGGAGGAGACATTTCCACGTTCTATTCTCACAAGCCAACTACATCTCATAGTGCATTTGGTGGATGAGATTGCTATATGCGGTACTGTACATGCACAATGGTTGTTCTTCCTCGAGCGCTTCATGAAGACCTTCAAGGGTTTTGTGAGACAAAATACAAGGGCCGAAGGTAGCATGGCCAAGGGTTGGTTGGTACAAGAGTCACTTGTATATATTTCTGAGTTTCTTGTTGATGTGGATAGCTCTCTCATACAACTATGGAGAGATGATGAAGACCTAAGGATGACCTCTATTGTGCCTCAAGGGAAAGGACGAAGCAAAGTAATAGACACAGAGTTGCTTAATAATATCAACCTTTATTGCATGCTTAATAGTGATGTGATGAAAAGATGGGTGACAAGATACGAGGATGCAAAGGCAAGAAGACAAGGAGAAAGAGCCCTCTTTTGTACACACCACGGATCTCGTGTGCCATACCCTCAACATCTAAGAGAACTTCCAAAGGATATTCATGTGGATTGGCTACTTGACGAGCGTGTCTATGCGCATTGCTAGAATAGTGAAAATATGAGTGTGTCTAATAGTGCATCTATATGCACGGTGGATTCACATCCTGGAAAGTGATTCCCCTCATTTCCACATCCCTCATGGGTGCCTTATGCATCTTCTTCTCATTGAAGACCACATCATGGCTGCGTATGATCTTCTTTGCTTCTGGATCCCAGAGACAATAGCCCATCTCTCCACTTTCACCATAACCCAAAAAGATGCATTTCCTAGACTTAGGATCTAGCTCTTTCGAAGCTCTTTTGGCACATGTGCATATGCCTCACACCCAAATATATGCAAATGAGAGTAAGAGGGCTTCTTGCCACTCCATGCCTCTTCAGGAATACCACCATCCAAACTCTTACTAGGTGATCTATTGATCACATGCACTGCAGTCTTCATTGCCTCAGCCCAAAAACCACCAGAAAGACTTGCATTGGAAAGCATGCATTGCAACCTTTCTTGAATGGTATGGTTCATCTTTTCTGCAACTGGATTTTGCTCTGGAGTACGAGGGGATGTGAGCTCCCTCTTAATCCCACATGTATCACAGAAATGCTGAAAGTCATGAGAGAGATACTCTCCACCATTGTCAGTCTGTAGGCATTTAAGTGTTCTACCTGACTGATTCTCAACCAAGGCCAGCCATTTCTGAAATACCTGGAACACATCACTCTTCCGAGCTATAGTATAAGCCCACACTTTCCTAGATGTCACATAGTATTTAGCCCCGCCTAATGACCGTGTAGGCATGGGACCACATACGTCCGAATGCACCAAATCAAGCATTTCAAACTCTTTCTTTCCCCTTCTTTTATGGGCTGATTTAGTCTGCTTCCCATAGAGACAATGCTCACAAAATTCAAAATCAGAGAAACTCAAATGCGGTACATAACCCAAATGGCATAAGAGTTTCATTCCATTCTGGCTCATGTGCCCCAACCTACAATGCCACAAAGAAGTGCTTGGCTACTCGGTTATTGCAACAACATGATCAAATACCCCTGATACATGTAAGGGATACAAAGTCCCACACTTGGCACCCCTGGCCAAAAGCATAGAGCCCTTCTGAATTTTCCAACTCTGAAAGCCAAAAGTGGTGTGAAAACCAGCATCATCTGGCTGACCCACTGAAATAAGACTCTTGGTCAGCTTAGGCACATGTCTCACATGTTTCAAAACAAATGCAGACCCATTTGCAAAAGAAAACTTTATGTCACCTGCTCCCACTATGTCACATGCATAGTCATTTCCAAGATGCACACAACCTGTCTTTCCACTGTCATAAGTGGAGAACCATTCCCTATGGGGAGTAACATGGAATGAAGCACCAGAATCCAAAATCCAATCCTGGGAATATGCATCATCTGAAGTGGCAAGCAACTCTGTAGATAAACTAGACATGAAGAGAACGTCATTGTCACTATCGTGTGTGACTGCATTGATCTCCTCGATCTTCACTTTTCCTTTGTCCTCCCTTGGACTCTCTTCCTTTTGATTTGCACCCCGATTTGCATTCTTTTTCTTATCCTTTTGCTCTCTTTTTAGCTTGTAGCAATCCTTTTTCATATGGCCCTTCTTGCCACAGTGGTAACACTCAATGTTTCGTGCCTTGGATTTGCTACGAGACTTCCCTCTTTCTTGGGACTTCCCCCTGAACTGTGATCTGCCCCTTTGCACATTTAAGGCTGCATCCTGCTTGTTGCCATCCATAGACTTCCATCTAATCTCCTCGGCCAACAAGCTACCCACAACATCATCAAATTTCAGTACTCCACCAGGTGCAGAGTTACTGACAGCTATACAGAAGGTATCCCATGAGGATGGCAATGAACATAAGAGAAATATTGCCTTAGTCTCTGCATCAAAATTCATTTTCTGAGCCTGAAGCTGGCTGAAAATAATATTGAATTCATTCAAGTGAGAAGCAATGGAGACCCCTTCCTTCATCTGCAGCTCAAACAACCTCTTCATGAGGTAAACTTTATTAGAGGCAATTTCCTTCTCATAAGTGGCACACAATTTCTTCCATAAATCTTCCGTAGTCTGCTCATTTACTACTGTGAAATAAACTGACTCTGCAAGATGAAGTCTAATAGTAGACTTTGCTAATGCATCCAACTCATTCCAATCATCCTCAGACATATTTGCAGGCTTAGCTTCAATCTGTGCCAAGGGTTTCATCTGCTTCTTTTGAATAAGCACATCCCTTATTTATTCTTTCCACAAAGAAAAGTTTGTCCCATCAAACTTTTTAATGCTAAAAAACTCCTTTTCAGACATGGAAGAGGATGCCATGATGCAAATGAAACAAAATCCCAAATGCTAGTCCCTGCAAGAGAGAATTACACCAAATACTAGGTGCACCCAAATGTGTATGCCACAATAGAGTGAAATATCACCAAAACTCAAAGCTCAAAGCATCAAAAGATGCATCTGACTCATGTGCATATACTATGCATTGATATGAGCAAATCTGGCCCAAAAGAAAATGCCAATAAGTGCCAAATGACTCAAGCATAAACATCATCCACTGGCATATGCATCAATAATATCTCATCCAAGAGAGCATAGCACTATCAGTGCATCACCTGCAATGTGTCAAAGCTGTCCCTCAGCTTAAAATAGCATCCATGTGCAAAGCGTCCATAAAAAATAGCATCCCACAAGGCAATTTGGGTCTATCAGCACATCCAATAAAAATCGTAATGCATCCAAATGGCCTATAAATCATCCACTGCAACCCAATGCACACCACGAATGAGCGCACACTGCTCAAACTACAACCAGAGTGATCTGCATAAGGTATGCTCAATAAATCATAGTCCCACGGTAATGACCGCTACTGAAAATAGAACCTGAGATGCCTCAAAACATGGGCGCCATTGCATAATCGGACTCAGCAAGAAAATCTGCAAATATCTCTCTTTTACTAGAACTCCAAAATCCCAACCGATGAGTGAGAAATGGGAGTCAATACTTATCCACTGCCATGTGGCATAAATCTAAGGTTTCAAAACCTTAGAATGAAAAATGCATGACAGAGAGACGAAATTGAATACACAGAGATCTATAACTCTGAAAATCCTCCACCGAATTGCACAAGAACTGACAGGTAGGGGTTTTTGGGCATCCGGAACGCAATGGGATAGACGGTTCTGGAAACCGTGGTCTCAATCACTGGGTCCAACACACGGATTGAAAAACGTTTTTAGAAACAGAGCTATTTGTAAACTCCACCGGAGTGCGAATGATGAGCAACATAGAAGTTTTAGAACCTCCTGAGTCCACCGGAACTGACAGATCTGCAAATAGTTGCTCCAAACTTGAGTTCCAACACCCGGGCAAAAAATGCAGAAACTGACACAGTGAGTCAGAAATCCAATGAAATGATCCCAGATTCAAGAATGAAGGTGTTTCCAAGCTCTTGAAGTGAAGTGGACACCAAAAGCAAGCAATAGTTGCCTCTACAAGTCAATACGGAGTCTCTGTCATTGAACGGAACAGGGAAAAGCTCAAAAAACGACTTTTTTCTTTGAAAACACTTAACAGGCTCTCAAAACCACTTCGCAAAGCCAAAGTGACTTTTCCAAAGGTTCCTCCAAGGTCTCTACACACTCGGATGCAAGTAAAGTTACCCACAAAGCTTCCCACAGAGCTTCTCCTTCCTCCCACAGAGCTGCTGAGCTTCTAAGCATTCACGCACGCTCAGCTAGATCACCCGGGCTCTGATACCAGTTGAGAGTGATCTCAACGGAAGCAAGAATGGAAGAAGGAGAGAGAGAGATAGAGAGCCACAAGTTTTGGTGGGTGCAGAACCACCCTAATCTTCTTTTTCATTCATTTATATATGTGTTTGAGTATTGTACATAACTGGGGTAAAGGCACAATGACCTTTAACCCCCACACACCACCCACAAGAGAAGCTTCTTCATCCAGCAAACCAACACTACCACCGCCGCTGACATCAACAGAAGAAGGAGACATAATGCAATCGGCAGAAGGATCAACACCATCCAAAGTAACACCCACAGCTACACTAGCTGTACCACTGGAAGGACAAACATGAACTAAACTCTCACCTGCAGAAACATGAATCCTGCCAGAACCACCTCCAATTCGATCACCACAAAAACTCGCCACACAACCAATAGAAGGAAAACCACTACTCGCAACAACAACAGCCGCAACCGAACTAGTAGCAACACTAGAAGGTAATCCCTTACCACCATCAAGATCCCCTAGGAAAATATTCACAATCACAAAATCAATACAACATTACCAAAGAAAATCAATCAAAAATAGATCCAAATCAATCGAAAATCACCATAGCAATCTACGGTAATGATAACAAAGTCTGAAATTGTAGACAAGCCCCCAGATGCAGCCAATCCAACAAAAACACCTACAAAAACAAAATAATACCAAGAAATCAAAACACAACATCAACAACAAAACAAAACAAATAAAATACAAAAGAACATACACACACATACCAGAAGAAATAGGAACACCTAAAGCAACAACATCCTGAGCATCAGGAAAAACAACTCTGTCGACCCTCTTAGAATACAACTTAACATTATCTTGAAGCACCTTTGGATATCTCCTCAGGTTACCAAATTCATCATAAGGATTTGCAATGATTGACTGAGCCCACATGGAGCCCATAGGGAACCTCTCTTTTCCATATGTCCACATCCTCCTTATTCCACATAGGAAATCCTAAAAGGATTCCTCTTGACTAGCAACCTCGAGAGAATTACTCTTATCATATTTCCTATAACTCGAAACCCGTTTATGACCTATTACAAGCTGTCCTACTTCCTCCAACACCTAACATAAACTTAAGTGAGTGATAGTACATGACTGCATGCTCTTGTTAGTCCTGCTCATGGCATTATCACACTTTATAGTACCCAACATGGAACGAATCAACTTGCTCAACCCCTTCTCGCTGACACGGTTTGTGTTGAACCAAACCTACAAAACAACACTGTCAGCATTCCCTACATATTGTAACATGCTCACAAATCTAAACACAGAGATACATTCATACACTGATATAAACACAGATAATACATGCATACACCGATCTCAATACATAGAATACAAACAAGCAACCTACCTCAGTAGCAAAGTTATAGTTATGCACTCAGAACCCAAACAATCCTCCACAACCATCACATCGGGTGAACCAAAAACCCTAATTTGGGAAAGGCCCAATGAAAAAGAAGGGCTGTCAAGAGCTTCCATGCCCCCATGCTTCCAACGCAGTGTACCACCGATATATAAAGACCACCCATTAGAAACACGACCACAATAGCTCACAAACACAACCCCAACAAGACTACCAGCCATGCAACTCGAGCAGTGCCAAACCCCTCCGGCAATGCATAGATTCATCTAGCAAGGCCAACAATCCCCTCCACATCATGCAAACTCAAACCCCCATCGTAGAAAACAAAACTGAACAAAACACAACGAAAGGGTTTAATCAAAACCTCATCAAAATCCAGCCGTAGATTAGACACAATCCAACGATCACAAACAAAAATCCAGAAAACACACAAACAACCAACCAGACAATCACACATCAACATACAGCCACATGCAACACGTGCCATCCAACATACAACAACTATCAGATCAAAAGAAATCCAACGAACAAAACCCAAAATCCTTAAACAAAACAAATACACTAATAAATAAACTACACGTAGCCCAAACCACACACCCAACCACGTGCAAACTCACCTACTGCCATGTGTCACCCAATCCACCTCCCCGCATCCACCACGTGTCACACCATCCGCCTCCTCGAAGGAACCATCCACTCACCTACCTCCACTTGTCCCACCATTCGCCTCCTCGCCACGTGTCAAGCTATCCACCTCCTCGCATTCGCTGACGACTGGGAATCGCCAACACGAGGCAATTCCCAAGAGGTAACTGGTGGTGTCGATGACTATCGGGACCCAATCATGCCGGTTTTCGATCGGGAATCGACAACCACATGACTTAGTCGTTTTCTTTCTGAGCGAGCATGACTTAGTCGTGGATGAAAACCTACGGTGGGCGAAGCAAAGAGCATGGGCAAACAAACTGCACATAGAAGAAGTCCATGGATTGTTCCATCCATGACATGACAACACCGAAGCATGCATGCATCCAAAAAACGTAGACAGTGCAACGAAGCGCCGAAGTCCCAGCAACCGTGGATAGGATCAAAGAAGAATGTTGTAGGTGTTGGATAGATCGAGGTAGAGGATATCTTGACGCTGCTGGAAATCGATGTGTGGACAGCAAGCGGAGCATGCATGCATCCCAAAAACGCAGACAACGCAACAAAGCGTCAAAGTTCCTGCAACCTGGAAGCAAGAATGTAGCAAGTGTTGGATAGTTTGGGGTGGTGGATAGCTTGGTACTCTACTGGAAATCGAGGTGTGCAATGAAACACACGTTGCTGTGGAAATACAATGGCTTACTCCTCTGATCCTCCATGCAAGACAACATCCGCGACCAGTACGAGAGTGCCAAGTGGCAGAGTTTTGGTCGAACCCCTCATGCAACAAGTCGACAAACGCAACACACAACCGAAGCCAAGTGGAAACGCAGACAACGGGATGTGACTAGTCCCATGCCTCCACGTAGCGATGGCGCCAACCCATAGGAATCCCGAATAAAATAAATTCTAAAAAACAATGATTTTCGCTTCTGAATACGTCGCCTTTACTTTGACAACAAGGTGAATGATATGTAATCATTCATAAGGCTTCTCCAACATAAAAAGGCAAACAAAAAGGAAATGGTGTGGAGGAAGACTTGGGGGGGGGGGGGAGAGAGAGAGAAGGGGGGGAGGGGGAGCGCAAGGAAGGGGGGGGCATTTGGACACTGAGAGTCGACATATTGTCCAATAGGAAAAATACACTTCCAAAAATTCTGAAAATGCCTACATTGCCAAATTTGAAGCTTTGGTAAGGCTAGGTCTTCCATAACCATGATGAGTAGATACCTCTTTCCTCCATCTGCTCTTGCACCTCCTCTTTTTGGTGGTATTCCCCTTGTCCTTCTCCTTCATCACTCCCCAATTGCTCGTTTGCCTGCTCGCCCCACTCGACATTGCCTTGCCCAATTTAGCCTTCCACCTCGCCCATCAGATTCGAGCTCAGCTACCACTCGTCCCCACACGGCCTCTTCAATCCTGGATGCTCTCCACACGGGCATCGATCAACGCGTACGCTCAGAGCTTCTTTCGTTCAGACACTTCTTGATTTTGCTTGTTCACGATAGTTTTGTGACATGGGTTCCCTTCTTACTTGAGAATTCTCGACCGTTTGCGCAGTCTGAACAACTCATGTTAGCGTTTCACGTTGTGGGGGCATTCTTGAGGCGGCAGGACACTCTTGCTCTATGGGGTTTCCTGGGTGCCGTGATCAACCACCTGCTTTCCAGCTATTTGAAGCGCATCTTCCGGCAGCCCAGGCCCGGAATGGAAGCTGATGCAGAAGACCCCGACGCTTTGGGCATGCCATCCTCCCACGCTCAGAGTCTGGCATTCTTAAGCGTATATACAAGCTTACATGGTGAGCAACCAAAAAAAGAAGTCATTGCTAAACAGGGTGACAAAGTAGTTGAAAAGGATGATGACCGACAGCTAGTTGTGTTAGTGCTCGTAGATTTTGTGGGAAAGAAAGTGGTGTTTGAAGAGTTTGGTGTTATAAACATCGTGAGGGAAAAGCCTGATTAGCTAACTACAAGAAGTCACTACTATGCCTAAACTTAAACATAAGAAAGTCCTCACCGTGCTTCCCAGGCTACCGGCACAGGTCTAAAAGGTGCAAATCTAGGCATTCATGAAGTTGAACCTATGACCAAGCAACCAAGTGGCTAAAAAGCTTATTAATTCTTTGACCCTCACTCAATTGTGAGGATGATTGTGCCACCTCACAAGGTTCCTGTAGGGGAAGTCATAGGTCAATTGTACTACTTTGATAGTGATCTTCCTCTTGATGTCATCACAAACTAATTAGCACTAGCTCCGTGAAGGGGCCGTGACTGCTACCCACACCTTACAACATGTAGCCCAAAACCTAGGCTCCTCCCCCGGTAAGATTGACAAGAAGAAGCACCATGGCTGATGTGCCCAAATGAAATGTGTTTCTGAATTATATTCTCGCACAAGTGGCAGAAGATTTTGATCAAACGCTTCCTTGCGTAATAATATCGACGTCTAGAACTAATCTGCGACTTTTCAGGCTTTGTTAAAAGATGTGAATGGAGCATGGCTGGCAAATTTGGCTTCCTCCTCTCTGCAGCGATTTACCTGGTACAAAGATCTGCCTCTATCAGTCATCGTTTCAATGCTCTGGTAATAAAGTTATTATATGCGAGGGCAGACTTCCTCTGAGAATCATTCCTTAGAGAGAGAATCGTTTATTTTCTTTGGAACATTTAGAGGCTCGCATTTCATGACCGACATTGTCTAATCATTTCAACATACGGTGTGTTGGCTTGCAGGCATGGCTGCGAGTGAGGGAAGGCTATCACACAGCCTCACAGGTGTGGGCTGGAGGTTTACTAGGAACCTTTTTCGCAGCTGTGTGGCTTTCCCTGCACGGTGCTACCTTCATTCCTTGCTTGTGAGATCGAATTACCCAAATTAAGCAGGCCGACTACACCAATAGCATCAAGCCATACAAGATCAGCTTCATCTGTGCTTTGGATGCATGTGCCAATGTGGCATCCCTTGAAAGACAGTCACAGGATGATGATTGAAAAAATGGGCATGATAAAGAGAGCCTCCAGCTGTTTAATTAATGTAGGCTGAAGGTGAAGCCGAACAACTGCGTTCTTAGTGCATGCTGTCATTCAGATCTTGTTGCTGCTGGGAGGAGATACTTTGTAGGTACGAGTAAGAAGTATAGACCATGACATAACCTTCTCAATGAAGCATTAAGCGTGCAAGATGGCTCTTGGGCAATTGAACTATTAGAAGAGGCACAGGACAAGCTTATCAGCATGACAATTGAAAGTGTTGCTCCAGCATGGTTGAGGCTCCTTAGAATTCATATTGATCAGAGCAGGCTGTGCGTGCTGCAAATTATGTTTTTAGTTAGGCCCAAGAAATATTTCAGCATGTGTATTGATGATCAAACATCCATATTAGTTCAGGTAGGTCAGATGATTAGTAAAGATGAAAAGCCAACAATGATTGGTAATGGTGTGAAAATACCATGTCACAGTCATATTAACATACTAATGTGCTGCATAAATTTGTTCTGGCTAATCATTTGGAAGTAGGATTTTTTATGGAATGCCAAATTTGTTGCCTTTAATAAATTTGCCTCCTTAAAAAGAGCGGTAGGAAAGCTTGAGAGGGCGATGCTTATATGAGATGTTGTTCAAAAAAGGAGTGAAGCTTCTACTTGACCTGCTCAAGAAGGTTTCTCCCTCCTTGTCCTTATGTGGAAGCATCTGTGCTGCACACAAGCCCTAACAGTTTAATATATCAAAACAAGCATCGTTGGATTGTGTCATTTAAGTTGTATTGAATTTGGGGAATTGAAAGACATCGTTTTCTTGGTAAATGAGTATGTCTCGCTCATGAAGAAGACTGCTGTCACATCTTTTAGCATTATTAAAGCATGTTTCTATAGAGAGGCTCTGGATAAAAGAAACTGTCATTGTTGAAAATGGTTATGAGCTGGATATACTCTACAGAAGCTTGCAGGGTTGTCACACAAAACTTAGCTCATCCTGATGTTACTTTGAACTGGAAATAATTAGCACATGCCAAATGCGGGAGCCTTGGGGATGCCCATAACTTGTTTGACAAGATATTATAATAAGACATTATGAAATTGATTCATGTTTCACCCACAATGGATGTGCAGAGATTTTAAAGCAAATGCCTGAGGAGGACATGGGGCCAAATAGATGCCCTTGATATACAAGGATTGCAAGATATGCCCAGCATGGGCAGCGTTTAAGACAACTTTTTTATCGGATGCATCAAGTGGATCTTCAAACAAGCACGGGCATGGTGATGCATCTTCCATTTCGTGGAAGCAGTTTAAACTGAGATGTAGTAGTTGGGAGCAAGCTGTGCAAATGTGAGCATTTCTAGGTAGTGCTGCTGCTTCCTATTGTAATTGTTGCTGTGTAATATATGTCCCTGTTGTTTCTCCTTATTTGTCAGTGGCATTGAGTACACAAAATGTTTTGATTGAGCCCTATCATTAGAGAGAAGGCAATGAAGCTTGAATGGGGAGACTTTGGTAAGCACAAGGGTAAGGTCCTAGGGTTATTGCCTATCTGGTATATGAGCAGCTAGCTACATTGTTATGGAGGTGCAATGGCCAGGCTTGCAGTAGGGCACTTTGGATGAGGTAAGTGGTTAGAGTGTCTTGGCTTGCAACGAGCATCTGAAGCCCACGGGGATACCTAGTAATCTGAAAACCTCTCTTCCTCCTATGACTTTGCATCCTTTGTCTAATGGGAGCTGGGGAGGTGGATTCCCGGTATCGTATATGCCTGTTTTTTGTGATTTATTCTAGAGTCTAAGGCAAGACAAAAAAACATTTAAACAATCTAAAATGTCAGCCACTGATTGCTCATCGTTGCACGGGGTCAGATTGGTATCCTCTGCAAATTGTTGACAAATGATTTGTTTCCCTTCTTCAACCTGAATACCTTTCAAAGTTTCGATGTTCGCCTTATCTTGAATAAGCCAACCAAGGGCATCCGCGGCTATCGCAAAAAGCAAAGGTTCTAGAGGGCATCCTTGTTTGATGGATCTCTTTAAAGCAAAGCGGGGTGAAGCCTTACCGTTATCCTACCTCTATAGTGTCCTTGACGAGGATTGCAAAGGTGAGGCTAAGCCATTGTGGTGGATCTTTTGAATGCACAAATCCCCTATGTGGCTATCTTTTGACTCATGGCTATCTTCTGACTCATGATAGGGTAAATGATGGACAATGGAAAGGTAGAATAATGAATGTTGTGGATGTTGGAGAGGTTAGACCCGAACATGGAAGTCTTGAGTGTCTACACTGTGGCAAGCAACCTTTCTATAGATCAAGATGTAGTGCAAAGATATACTATTGTGAACTTGAAGATGTTGGCTTCACACAATTAGCAATGCACGTTGGGTATCATAGCCATTCCATTGGCCAAGTGGAGAATAGGAAGCAGTTAGCAAAGGCTAGACAACTAGTTCAGGATAAGATGAATGAAATGCCAAATGCTGGGGCGAGAAAAGTAGAGAGGGATTTGGCTAGGGGAATTGTTTCCCATAACCTCTTGTCTGCAATGAATATCCATGACATTTCAATTGCAATGTCAACGAACATGTAGGAGGACATTCTTTGCACAAACCAAAGAAGGTGATGGTAAAATTCTTATCGTTCACATGTTTATCTGCATGTTTTGTTGTGTTTGTAACCAGTAAGCATATGGGACATTATTTCAGGTTTCGACGATGGATACATGAAGCGTTGAATTCTTTGCATCCTAAGAGAGATTCTCTTGATTCCATCGTGTACTTAAGAGAGCACTTGAGATATGATTTCCTCCAAGGTTTCATGTTCCCACGACAATCAATAGATGATGATTCACAACCTTATTATGTCATGAAAATGTCCACAAAGGGTAGGGGCTCTGGGGTTGATATAGTCAATCACATGCATCCTGGAGGTCATCTTGAGAACTTTTGGGTGCATTTTGACCATGTTCGTAGAGTTCGTGGTTGGACCACTATGGCAGCAGCTCATGTATATGATCCAAGGTTTGGATTTTCATCATCATTACCTCCTTTCTATGAGCTTTATTCATATGGAACCAAATTCTTATTTTCTTTTGGACATGTTTTTGTAGCGTGTGAGAGCTTCTAACCATTGTAGCTTGTGAGTTCAAAAAGGAGGCCACAGATTCCCAAGTATTATTTTGGACTATGCTAAATGATGTTGTTGGAAAGTGTGGATTTGGCAAACCTCAATTCTATGGATTTATGGCTGATGAAGCACATGCCAACTGGTGGGCTGTTTGCACTATTTATAATGGGGGGCCTGAAAAAGTGATGGATGGGAGAGAACGCTCGTATTTTTCATTGGGAGCAAGGCTCACAAAGAGTCACAAAAAAGTACATCCACCATAGATTTCAAGATACACATCTTCAACTCTGTAAAGCATGGAGAGATGCAAATACAAAGGATGCAGCTGATGAACAAGCACGTGTTGCGAGAATATGGTGGAGGAATGCCCATGCTGATACAAATGACATTCCATTCCTTGCCAATGGATGTCATGGTGGGAGGATAGGATAGACCATTGGGGTTCCTTAATGGTGCAAGTATCATTAATTTGAATCATTTCTTCATTGTTTTCTTCTACATGAAAATTTTGGGATTGCATTTTGATTTAGGATGTCAGGTGATGGACTCAGGAAGAACTGAAGCCAATACTGTACGTACCAACTTGTCTAAGTCCAAGCATGAAGTTGGTTAGCATCAAAAGGATACATTCGCTAGATATCTTTATATGATGCATGCATTGGGGACTTGTCTACTGCATTATTACAACTTGCTAGGTGTGAGCAGCATGTGAAAGGATTGCATATTGAATCTTGCCCAATCTTGGAGAACTTGCTTCATCGAATTGGCCAAACTAGGTCAAGCAATATCAGACCACAACAAGCTGTCAAGGTTGCTAACTCTGCCATCAATATTACAGGAGTTGATAGGATCCAAGTCATCTTCTAGGGGATGTTGAAAGCGTTTGACAAAGGAAGAGGATTGGAGAAGGGTCTGGGATGAATGACACTCATGGTTCATCCAAGAAGAGGGAGTCACAACTACGGGTGGAGCAATGCAATTTGACGACTTGCAAGAGGGACAACCATATAACCATGACTCTCAAAGGGAGAAGAAAAATTGTGAAGTAGACGTCACTGTGGAAGAGAAAAAAATCCATGATGTCTTTTGGGCCATCCGCCGTTATGAGCGTGGAAGTAGAGTTCGTTGTCAAGCTTGGTTATCTAGCAAGGGACACAAATGTGGAAAGATTATCAATGAGAATAATTTAAGTGAGTGTGCAGCCCCATGCTTTAAGGGAAGAATAAATCATAGCCAAGGACAAAGGGTGCAATTCTTTTGGTTTTGTGGAGATGATGTTTCACATGCTTGGACTCCAAGCAATAAGATTGTTGAAGTTCCAAGTGTACCAACCATATGGCCTATCAAAAAGGGGGTTGGACTGGTAGCTACAGAATTGCAAAAACTACAAAGATCAGGCTTTCAAGTTCAAACATCATGCCACTTGGAGATCCCAATTGATAGTAATAATGTTGGGATAAAATCTGTGTGTGATCTAATTAGTACACCTACTAATTCAGCTCGTCGTAAAATGAAACGATGCTCAAGTATCTCTAAGGCTTGCTCTAACCGTATTGATTGCTCCTTGAGCATGAGAGCTATAATAAAGACTGGATTAGTGCGGCATGTGGATGAAGATGAGGAATTATTGGTTACAAACTTTGATTCGGCCATCACTGGGAATATGCATATGCAATGAACCATCCTGTACTTGTGAGGACTTCAATAATCGTGACACACGTGGCATGTTTGTTCCATGTAAGCATATGTACTTTATTTACGTTCGTGTCTTAGGGCAAAATATGGACTACATGACCATACACCAACCACGCTTAACATCATTGGAGGTGTTCCAAATTTTGACATCACCTAGGGTGTATGTTAATCATTGTTCAGAGTGACACTACTTCATGTAATTCATCATTTTTGACATAGTTTTGTAGTATAAGCCAGGAAAAGTGGAGAACTAGGTATTTTGTTTTGGCCCTATTTTGACTTGGCATGTACCTCCTTTTTTTAACTACATAATCTATGCTTTCACTTTTGTTGTATATCAATTAGAATGGCTACCATTGATGTAACTTGTACTATGAAATTGTGGAATAGAGTATGATATGTGGATATTTACTGACTTTCTTGTTGTCTACATTTATATGTGGATAGATCTCATTCTTCAATACATGATCTACACTTTGATAATTTAGTTTCATCAACCATGGTATGTGCAAACTTTGGATCTTCATGTGTTGTACATTAATCCTCTGCTATATATTGCGACTGAGTTTGCCTTGAAGCATCTTGAGGGTTTTGGTGCAGTGCTAAAAAATTCATATTTCTTTCTTAGTTAGTACGGTGTCTATATCGGCACAATGAAATGCTTTTTGCTGAACTCACTTTTAAAAAACTTGTCATAAAGAATTCCACCCCCCCCCCCCCTCTCTCTCTCTCTCTCTCTCCATGTGTTAATCTAGCACATGTCACGCCAAGCTCTATTTTCCAATTTGGCCATCAATTTCAAGGGTTTTAAATCATGTTTCAACAATGAAAACAATAAACACTATGCAACAAAAAAGCTATACTAGAATCTAGTGGCTAATGTTGGGTACTTCGATTGTTGTCTTCGAGAATCACCAATGGCCAGCTCTATAATTGAGCTCAAATTGTTTGCAACGAGCTCTTTCATCATGTTTATACTATTGCCAATGCTTGCCCCATAACCTATAACAAAAATTGCTCTCTTATATCCTTATTAGTGTTCTTGCAAATGTTCATGGGTAGAATGCTAGAAAGCCCCAGGGGCTGACCAAATGCCATATTCATGTCCATTTCCATCTCCATCACCATAGCTCATCAAAACCACCTTCCTCATCACCATCATTGCCTCTCATCCCCAGTCCATCCATATTTTTTTCTCGATCCTTCCACAGTTCCTACCACCTATTATTATCTCGCAAGTTCCACTGCCTTGGAAACATGCATATGTCCCCTTGGGTGGCAATTTGGGTAACGCTAATATATATTTACACTTGTCTAATCTTTTTGAAAGACCTCGCAAGCAGTGAATGGCAGACTTAAATGTCATTTCTTCCCTCCACTTTCAAACCTTTATAGTATCTATGTGCCCATACTCTTACTAATTTGCACTTGCTTGAAACTGCATTGTCTAGTTGGCTAGAATGCTTCATTCTTGTATATCTCCCATTTGAGAGAAACAATATATCAAATTCTCAAGTAATCCTTCTAGACATTTAGAGTGAAAGAAAGGTCCTGCTTCCATATTCTTTTCAGCACAATGACACATTCTAGACTTTCCAGCTTTCAAAACCTAGCGTCCAATGTGTCTTCTCCTCTTTTGGTTTACTCATGTCACAATTATGTTTGCCCCCTTGGGATTTTATAATCTGGGGTGATATTGTTCACATTGGGGATGCACTCCAAACTCCAAGGTTGCAAGAAGGTTTTGTCCAACTATCCCAAGTGCTTGTACCATAGCAACCCTAGTGCGATCAGCACTCATCGTCCATTGCATTTGAAACTGACCATCATTCAATATCGCAAACCATCGCACAACATGATCTCTTTTCTTTCTTACCGATCATCATGAACCACTTGTAATTAGAGTCTTTTGGCCGTCTAGCTATTTGGGGGAACATACTCGTTGCCCAGCCTTTTCTCCCAACCACTCAAACACTTCACGGTTTCATCTTCTTCCACTTGCATGAAATGAGGCTAGTCATGAGGTAGAAACTTGCGGAGGCAATGAAAGGGGCGATTGGGGATGAAGGGAAACCCACCCTCTACATCAGACAGCTTAAACATACTCACGATTGAGAATGCACCCAAAAGGTATAGCCTCCGATATAGGCACCACCTCTCGATGACCCCCACTCATAATACGCCAATACTCACTACACTTACTACTACAACCATGTCTACTTGGAGCTCTTTTAGATTCATCACTCTTCCATCTGAAAATAATGCTCTCAACCTTTCTTGAATCTCCAAATTGTAGCAACAAAATTTTGACTTCCCTACAACATCCTATTATGAATCAAAAGACATTGGGTCAAAGAGGTACTACTAATGACCACCCTAAACAAAGTATGGAGTTTCACCTACTAACTTGGATAGGTTGCAAATCTTATAGGTTGAAAAGAGAAATGCCTTCTATAATTTCTAGGGTGTTCTGAGTGAAGAAAAAACACTTCTACAATTTGCATCTTGCTTACTCGCCCTTACTAGATGCATTGGTTTTGGAAGTGTTCCATGTATAAGTTGGTAGCTTATTTGCTGAAAAGAGTAAAATTTGGAGTGTTTCATTCAAATTGAGAAGCCAATGGTGTAATTCTTGGCATAATGGAGTCATTGTGGGGTAGCAAAGTCCAATAAATCAACGCATTTCAAGATAGCAAAGTTCAATAATAATATAACACATAACCTCCCCATCCACTCTTGCCCTCTCTTGGGCCTCTCTCTCTCTCTCTCTCTCTCTCTCTCTCTCTCTCTCTCTCTCTCTCTCTCATAGATGAAATATAGTACTATCGTATATAGCGTTGGCCTTGGGATGTTAAGAGTTTGTGAGCAAGCAGTAAGAGGAAAATAGCCCTCAAGTCACGATAGCAACCCACCCTTTGCATGAGATGGCTTAAACATACTCTCGATTGAGAATGCACCCAAAAGGTAGAGCCTCAGATATAATGCACCCAAAAGGTAGAGCCTCAAATATAGGCACCTTCTCCCGATCACCCCCCCACTCACAATGCGCCAATACTCACTACACTTACTACCACAAGTTGGTAGCTTATTTGCCTAAAAGAGTAAAAGTTGGAGTGTTTCATTCAAATTGAGAAGCCGAGAGAGAGAGAGAGAGAGAGAGAGAGAGAGAGAGAGGCCCAATAGACGGCAAGAGCGGATGGGGAGGTTATGTATTATATTATTATTGCACTTTGCTATCTTGAACTATCTTGATACGCATTGATTTTTTGGACTTTGCTACCACATGATGACTCCATTATGCCAAGAGTTACACCATTGGCTTATCAATTTGAATGAAACACTCCAACTTTTACTCTTTTTGGCAAATAAGCTACCAACTTGTGGTAGTAAGTGCAGTGAGTATTGGCGCATTATGAGTGGGGGTCATCAGGAGATGGTGCCTATATCTAAGGCTCTACCTTTTGGGTGCAATCTCAATCGAGAGTATGTTTAAGCAGTCTGATGCAAAGGGTGGGTTGCTATGGTGACTTGAGGGCTATTTTCAATTTGCTACTTGCTCACAAACTCTTAACATCCCAAGGCCATCCCCCCCCCCCCGGCTCTCTCTCTCTCTCTCTCTCTCTCTCTCTCTCTCTCTCTCTCTCTCTCTCTCTCTTCTCCCGATGTCCCCCACTCACAATGCGTCGGTACTCACTACACTTACTACTACAAACATGTCTACTTGGAGCCCAAAATTTTAGACTGATCACTCTTTCATCTGAAAATAATACTCTCAACCTTCCTTGAATCTCCAAAATGTAGCAACAAAATTTTGACTTCCCTAAGACCCCGTATTTTGAATCAAAAGACGTTGATTCAAAGAGGTACTGTGATAATGACCACTCTAAATAAAGTATGGAGTTTCACTGACTAAATTGGATAGGTTGCAAATCTTATAGTTTGAAAAGACAAATGGTTGAAATTTGCCAAGTATGAGACCATATCATCTCATCCATGACATTGTCAAGGCCCCATAGAACCTCTATGAAGGGGTTCTCAATAACAAATTGTTTCTACTTCGAGAGCATGTTATTAGAAGGAGTCTCTTCAAAAACCTTGAGAAAATTTTGCAAAAATGCATTCCTCATTGTGTCAGGACTCGTTCCAATGTGAAGAGCAAATGCCTTCTATAATTTCTAGGGTGTTCCAAGTGAAGAAAAACCACTTCTACAATTTGCATCTTGCTTACTTGCCCTTACTAAATGCATTGGTTTTGGAAGTGTTCCTTGTATAAGTTGGTAGCTTATTTGCCGAAAAGAGTAAAAGTTGGAGTGTTTCATGAGAAGCCAATGATGTAATCGGCATAATGGAGTCATTGTGGGGTAGCAAAGTCCCAAAAATTAATGCATTTCAAGATAGAAAAGTACAATAATAATATAACACACAACCTCCCCATCCCCTCTTGCCCCCTCTCTCTCTCTCTCTCTCTCTCTCTCTCTCTCTCTCTCTCTCTCTATCCATCTATCTATCATCTATCTATCTATATACATACATACATACATATATATATATATATATATATATACATATATATAGGTATATATATATATATATATATATATATGTATGTATATATATATATCTATATATATACATATATATATATAGGTATATATATATACCTATATATATGTATATATATATATACATATATATATAGGTATATATATATGTATACCTATATATATATATATACCTATATATACCTATATATATGTATATATATATATATAGACCTCTCTCTCTCTCTCTCTCTCTCTCTCTCTCTACTTTCTCTTCTCAAGGGGGTGCTCTCTCTCTTCTCTAAGTCTCTCTCTCTCAGGAGCCATGCCACCTTGACTGAGACAATGGGGGTATTGATGAACACGCCATGTGTCAAGCCAACTACACTATCGACGGCCCCCCTCTACCAACATCTACTCCCCCTAGCCTCTCGCAGGCGTCACAACACTACGATTGGCCTGCAGTCGCCACATGTCCTATCTGTGTAGTGCCTCATTGCACACCTCGTGTGACATGTCGTGCTACTTGCATGGCTATCCCATGTCGCCACCACATGTCGTAATCTCATCATGGCTTGCATCCCTCCCCCCATGCCTCGACCACACATACCAGCTGCCACCACTCTACTGTCCCACGAGCCACATGTCTTTCGTGCCAGCGCGCCACGTAACTCTGCATCGCCGTGCCCCAATTTCCTCATCATTACACTACATACATTTATTACAGGGATTTACTGCCATCTATTTATCCATGCCCCATGAATCCATGATCCCCATGTGTCCTTTACTGCACCACGTGGCAAAATCTCGTGCTTCCTCCCTCCCACCCTCCCTTCAAGCCTTCAAATTTCTCGTCCTCTTATCAAACCTCTCGCGAACCTCCCTTCGAGCAGGTATGGTATTTCCATCCTTTATAGATAGTAAGATAAGATAAGATAAGAAGGTAATAGTTTCCTAATTACATTTATCAATGTATGGGGAGACATACTACTAGCTCCTACTAGCTCTTGATTGCTTGAAAAATCTAATATCTATTGAGATTGTTTGTCTTTACAAAACTACGTCTCACTTTCAAAATCTCCATCTCTCTCTCAGATCCGATGCTCACCAAACCGGTCGAGCAGTGTTCACAAAAAACATTTTTGGGAAATTTTCAAAAAACCTCCAAGCACATTAAATTGGAGATTTATTTTGATAAATTTAGAGGTTTTCACACAATTTATAACTATACTTGCTAAAAAAGTGCAAGTTTTGTTGGTGACCTCTATTTCTATTTTCTTGAAGTTTTTCATGAACACTAGGCTGAGCATATAAAATTCCCAGTTGAAACCAGTTGGAGTTGAAGGTTGCCTTTAATTTTAAGGGGCAAGATTCTAAGAAATGCACTCCTTTTCTTTCAGTGATTTCTAGGAGTTGTCGAGTAACTTTTCTACCCACTTCGAGCTCTATGGACCAATAAAAGCATTAGAACTTTGTCTTCGATCAAACTTTCAATGTCTCTTATGAAGGGATGCAGCCTATGGATGTTACTGTAGAACTAATTCGAAGCCATCTCTATGATTACTTTGAACAAACTTTGAATGGAATGATTTGTTAAGAAAGTTGGCTCAAAAATTTTATTTTGAAATGCTTGGATGTCTAGATCTTGAGAAAATGGAAGCCAAGAGACTCGCTTCAATAAATTTTGCTACGTTTGACGGATTTGAATATGAGAAGATTGTCTTGGTCCCTAAGATGTCAAGCAGTTCTCCAATTATTCTTTTGAGAAACATCTTTGAAATGACCAAGCTTCAAGAAATATACTACACAATCTAGGCAACAAAAGAGCATTAGACCTTGCTATGCAGCTTATACAGAGACATATTAAGCATAGAGAAGCTGACTCGATAAGCTTTTGTTGTTTCCAGCTTTGAAATATTTTGTGTTGGTTTGAAACTTCTTGTGCTGCTAGTTAAGCTGTAATATGCACATTTGCAGAAGCTTAGAAAATGTTGAAAAATCTGTAATTATTCTATTGTTTTCAGCTTGAGAAACCTTTGTCTTTTTTTGGGGTTTGTTATGTTGCTAGTGAGGCTATTTAAATTATATGCATGTTTGCAAAACTCAGAAGGATGTAGGAGAATCTACACTTATTCCATGTGGCCTTCTGGTTATCGAAAAATGTAGGAGAATCTGGACTTATTCCATGTAGCCTTGCATTTATGGAAGGCTATGGGGAGACACCTGTTGTGTCATCAAAAGACATGGTAGAGCACATTGATGCTTGCCAGAATTAAATACATGTTTGAGAGGTGCCTTAGGTTTGCCTTTGAGGCGATGGCTTTAGTTAACTATGGCACATATCGTGCACCAAGAGAGCCTTGGCCTAAGCTTTTAAAAGCTAATTTGAGTAATCGACATACTAAGTAATCCAAAACTTTGATAGCTAGCAAGATTCTAAGATGTAGTTGAGATCAATGCATGCACATGGTTAGAGGGTGTCATTGTCAAGGCAACGAATCCAAATGATGGCGCAACATCTCATTTTCTCTGCACATTGGTGCCACAACAACAGTAGTCAGATGTGAGCCATTTTCATGCAATATCTGCTTCTTTCCTGAGAAAAGTATCAGTCAATTTTTGCCAGAAGCTGCTTCTCCTTTTAGCTCTACTAGCTCTTCGATCAAACTTGTGACAATCGGCTTTGCTTCGTGAGCATTGATGCCTTATCAACGGCTATTGGTGGGGATGCTTGAGCAACTATTGATCATTGATGGCCCTCTACCTACTACTGATAGGGCATCCATAATGACCTTTTCCTCTTTTCTCAGTTTGTAGTTCTTCAAATCTTTCTTTTCTTTCATGCCATGATGTTCCTTCTTGCTTGCAAAAGGTTTAGCAATATATGTCACGCATAATATAGGTGTCTGGAAGCAAAGAAGTAATACACTTTCAATTCTCAATGGTACATTTTGACACGTGTTCCTATACCTAATAAGGAGGCTGAGCTAATTGGTGCATTCAGACTTAGCGTTTTAGAATTGCTCATTTTTGGAGCTTTTACTGTGCTGCTCTTTTGAAACATGTATTGATCTTGAAGCTTTGGTGGAAATGATCCTATGTTGTTCTCTAGAAATGTCAACTCGTCTTGAAGCTTTGGAAAGCTCTTATCAAATCTGTTCTAAATGGGAAATTCTATTTTTGTTGCTTTCTTATTTCCTAATGCTTTGGCTTGGCTGTCTTGAGTTGTAGCAAATTCACCAAGTGTCTTAGAATCTTTATGCATGGATAGGTGTTCAAGACGCTCAAGATAAATATTGAGAAGGTTCATTCGATTTCTGTGGATTGCAAAGGTGACAAGATTAGGTGGAAAGGTTTAAGGAAATTTTGGCATGATTGTTTGTTGGAAACGAGCAAGCTGAGCATAATGGAGACAAGAAGATGGACACAAATGAAGAACTGTCTCATAGAATGTAGAGAAATGAGGGCCATATGTAGGCTACCTCTACATCCATATTGACATCATAGATGACCTCATACCAAAGGCCACCAAGCTCCTAGAATCTCTCCCCTATCCTCTAGAAGCATCTAGCTCCACCTAACACACCTAACTGCCCCTCTAGCACACACATAGGATCACAAGTGTGCCTATGGAGAGGCAGGACATTGACAAACCCCAACATTGTTCACATTGTACTTCTTTGTTACAAATACTACTTTGTAGGCCTACTAATATTACTCACTATGATGGGTAGCAGACAATTTTACAGCTTCATAGAACAAACATAGATAGAGTTCTTGGTCTCAAAGAGCCATTTCTTTCAATGTATGCAAGAAGTGCAAAATGCTTACCAACTGTCACTGTGTGCAAAAATGGTGCTTTCTTCCTTGATCAGCAAGGTATGTTGACTTCAAAGCTGAGTAGTTGAAATAATTCTGCTCACTATTAATGTCACCCTGGGTTTACTTATGCTCCATCACATTTACTTGTTTATGTGCATCCTGCAAATTAAGAAACTATGGGTTGTTTGGATCAAAGTCAACAAACTCAAATACTTCCCCTCTATGCTAATGATGTCTATGGGTTTCATTAATCTATATTTGATTTGCTTGATTTCTTAGATTCTACTCTTACAAGCAAGTCAAATAATTCCCTCTATTCTGAGGTGCCTGTGGGTTTGGTTATCCTATATTTGATCCACTCAATTTTCTCTTCTGCTCTTGCAAGTAGAGAGCTGTGACAATCAACAATATAAAATGGGCTCACTTGATATCAGTAGATGAACTGCGTTGATATGAGCAGATTTCGCTTGATAGTGGATTAATCTTTGTGGATACACCTTGTAAAGAACGTTATTTATTATCAATATATGTAAACTTTTTTCTCATTTGCTTCCCTTTGGGAATCATGTAATCATCTTTTTGAATAAATACAAGGAAACTTTTTCTCACGCATTGGTTATTCTATACTTCCTATGAGTACATAACTGTCTTTGTTTACATTTAATCTCATGCGAATTGAGGACAAGGCTTCCAAAAGAAACATTTTTAAAGCTATTCCCTGTGTTAAATGAGTTCTGTTTGTGTTTACATTGGCACAGCAATCAAAAAGCACAGTTTTGCTTAATTTAATTATATGCTAACCAGAGTATTTGCAAATCAATTTTAAGTATATACTAGCTAGAGTATTTGTAAATAAAGTTAAGTATATTCTTGCCAGAGTATTTGTATATAAATTTAACCTCTTTAAGTGCTGTTATTTGGAGTTGTGTGTCCGCCACTTGGTTCACCAGCCATCGTGTGCTTTCTCAAGGTAGGCACTGAGTCAACAAACATGCTATTGAGTCTATAAGCTACCCTTTGACAATTGCTCTTCTTCACTCATGGCTCGTTGTGTGAAGACATTCTTCTTGACTACATTGCTTGTGTCTCTATCTGATTGAACTATCCAGAGGTCATGCAAAAAACTAGTTGGAGAGTGTGTTGACTCTCGAGCAAATAATTTCTCTCCTAATATACTATGCCTTTTGGCAACTATGTCCTTTTAATAGAAATTTTTCTTAGTGCTAGCATACTTATCAAACAATAGGTTGTCCCTAGCACATATTCAATCAATGGCACAATTAACAATATTGGAAGGCCTTGAGTGTAGCAAAGATAAGTCTACACTTTTATGGCATTCACTCTATCTAGAAGAGATTCAAACCCTTGATATAAAAATAGTGTTGGAAAGACTTTTGCTACTATTTTAGCAAATTTGAAACTCAAAGATGCTCATTCACCACATCAGTAATCTTATAGGAACATTCATGCAATGGATGATATCAATCACAGCATATAGATACTTTCAAAAAACTCATGCCATTACTTATTCTTCAAATGCTACCACATGCAAAAGCAAATTAAAAATCCATTTCAATTGTAGATATGTTCCTATATAGTCTTTTAATTTTCCCTAGTGCAAACATTGGTGAGCCGATCACGCAGAAAGCACAGTGGCTTCTAGAAGAGGAGTGCTTGTTGCAAGAACTCGTTGAGGCTGAGATTAGATTCAACCTTGCATGTTCATCCCTCAATTCAAGCTATTTTGTCCAACCGACAATGCTTGTGAACAAGCAAATCCAAGGAAAGATCTACATAGAAAAGAATTGAGCTTCCATCCACCTTACACATAAATGCAAATTGAATCGAGGAAAGAATTGGAGATATGTCAATGCTATTGTGGACACACCCTCAAACCCTTGTTGTTGTTGTTGTTGGGGAAGTCTAATGTTTAGGAGATATTTACAAGGGTTGAGCAAGATTGGTGCCTTGACTTATGTTTCCATTTCAAACACTAATACTAAGGATTGCAATTGGAAGCTCAAGGTTCAAGGTGAAACCCCCAATTTAATCGATGTAAAAACTTAACACAATCAAGGCATGCTTGATCTCCATACTGATTCCATTTGCACAGATTTGTGAACTAAACTATGAGGGCCAATATGGGTTGCATGATAGTGTAATTAATGTGATGGCAAATGTGCAAAAAGCACAAAAAGTTATGACAATATTTTTAGATGATGAGGCATGTCTTGTGGTTGGAATTAAGAGAAGACTTGCATAAAGACATTCTTACATGACTAGACATGTGTGACCATTAGTGGCAATGCATGATCTAATCCAAACAATGCTGTATGTTGAGAGGAACATAATTCTCAGCAATACTTGGGTTCAGCATATCATTGATATACAAGTAGTGCATCATGATATCATTGATATGTAGGAAATCAAGCACAAAGCAATTTCAAGAATCCTAGAAATGAATAAAGATAATATTGATGAAGCTCTCAAAGTAGACACATTGTTGCATGGATTGTATACAGTGTGTATACATCACTGCAAGTTGTATGAGTCCATTGTACATGTTGTGCCATCAAAAGGTTGCTCGCCCATTGGTTTGTTTAAGGATACATTTGCGAGGAGCTGTCTTTCCCAAACTTGTTCTTTGCATAGAGAAGAACATACAATGACCTAGCTGAGAAGAGCTACCAGATAATTACAAAATAGGAATTAATTAATGAAGATAGAAGATTTGGGACACACATAGAAAATCCATTCTTCAAAACAATCAAAATAATGATATCTAAGATTCTTGGGTGAGGCTACAAAAAGGCAAGCTACAAGATCAGCAACTTCATGCAAAGGATATTCCAGAAGACACAAACATCGAGAAGCTCCTCAAATTAAGGATTGGGTATAAAGACTTCGATGCATTGTATACGTCAAAGCTCTATAAGGACAAGCTTTTTTTTTAAATGTTTTTGCAATGATTCGAAAACTCTTCCATGATCTTGGTTGCAAGGCAATGATTTTGTTCAATGAGTGGCTAGCATCCCTTGAGGCAACAAAATCTGCATACATTGAAGCACTAAGATACTCTATTATCAAGCCAATATTCATCATGAAAAGAGAGCTGAAATATATTTACATGAATAGTTTCAACCCAAAGCTATCTTGTCTCTCGGTTTCAAACATTGATATCCAATTTATGCTAAATCCACATGCTGCAACAACATATTGTACTTGTTATATCACAAAGTAGATACCAAGGCAAGCAAAGCAATGAAGGATGCATTCAACTATTGTATAAGACATAAAATCAACACATTCGAGCAGCCAAGAAATCTTGGAAATACCTCATGAATACTCAAGAACTAAGCTCATGCAACAAGCTATTCTATGTTACACTCTCCCTACCGTTGATAGATTGCTTGCGGTAGTTTACCATCATCGACACTAGTCACAAAGAAGATAGAACACTATTGCTAAAACACAAAGAAGCTCTCCAAGCCTTGGAGATCATGACACTAATGTTTTCTTTGAATATACCATCAAATTTTTTTAAAGTGCCCACGAGTAGAAAACTAGTAGGAATCCTCAAGGACTTTAACACCACTCAACAAAGCTCAATGCATGCATATAGCATTCTTATAGCAATGCTTGGACACATCTCATGCTCCCAAGTCATATATCACCCCCAAAAAAAATATGGATCAACTTTAGAGCATATTTTGACCAATATTTAAACAATTCAAATTCTAGAAGGAACTAGTTTTTGCTATTGGTTAGATTATTTAAGTGGAAATATGCTAGACTCTAAAATAAGAACCATTTTTGCTCAAAAATATATGCGCTGACAAAGCAACACAAATGCTCTTCAGATGCACTCATGGCTTCAACTATCAATCAAATCATATCCACAATGATTTCAAGTGGTGCAGGAAGAATTAGTGTCCAACTTCTGTGTAGAAACAAATTGCTTGATATTTTTTGGGACCAATCTTTCTATGGGATGCATGTGTGTCATTTATCTTAGATAACTTAAAGCACGAGAACCATCAAGAACATCATAATTCTATACACAAACAAAGCATTCCACTTTTTTCTTTTAGTATTTATATACATCATAGGCTTCAAAGACATATATTTTTGTATTCATAGACCTCATAAGGAGGAAAACAATATAAGCAGCACTTCCTTCTAGCATGGCTTTGACCATACTAAACGAAATTATGGAGATCAACACCACTACTTTCACACCTAAATGTTGTTAAAGCTTTTGAAATTTCCCATAATACCTCTATAAACTAAATTTGTACTCCTAATTGCCATCAAAACCTTTTTACAAAGGCACCATAGGACAATTATCCATTATAACAAAAGGAAAAGATAGAGTGGTAGTCATAACTTCTTATTCACATTGAAACATTTTTACAAAGATGACATAGGTCAAGTATCCATCATAACAAAACAAAAACAAAAAATGTGTCCATCATAACAAAGATAAAAGACACCATAGACAAAAGCATCCATCATAATAAAGAGCAAGAGATCCAATGATACTTTTTACAAAGGCACCATAGCCCAGCTCTGCATCATAACAAGGAGAAAAAGATGCAAAAGCACCATAGCCCAACTCTGCATTGTAACAAGGAGAAAAAGATGCAATCAAAATTATAAAAGCCTCAGTTTACTACATATCATCTGACAAAAGCACCACTATGCCAACAATCATCAATATAATTGCACTCTTGAGAACATCATTGATACTAGTCATGAGGAAGATAGAACACTATTGCTAAAACACAAAGAAGCTCTCCAAGCCTTGGAGATCATGAAACGAAAGTTTTCTTTGAATATATCATCAAAATTTTTCAAAGTGCCAACGAGTAGAAAACTAGTAGGAATCCTTGGGGACTTTAACCCTGCTCAACAAAGCTCAATGCAAGCATATAGCATGCTTATAGCAATGCTTGGACATGTCTCATGCTCCAAAGTCATATATCACCCCAAAAAAAATATTGATCAACTTTAGAGCATATTTTGACCAATATTTGCACAATTCAAATTCTAGTAGGAACTACTTTTTGATATTGGTTAGATTATTTAAGCAGAAATATGCTAGACTCTAAAATAACAACCATTTTTGCTCAAAAATATCTACGTTGACAAAGCAGCACAAATGCTCTTCAGATGCATTTGCGGCTTCAACTATCAATCAAATCATATCCGCAATGCTTTCAAGTGGTGCAAGAAGAATTAGTGTCCAACCTCTATGTAGAAACAAATTGCTCGATATTTTTTGGGATCAACCTCTCTATGGGATGCATGTGTGTCGTTTATCTCAGATAACTTAAAGCAAGAGAACCATCAAGAACATCACACTTCTATACACAAACAAAGCATTCCACTTTTTTCTTTTAGTATTTATATACATCATAGGTTTTAAAGACATATTTGTTTATAGTTGAGAATTCATTGACGTCATAAGGAGGAAAACAACATAAGCAGCACTTCCTTCTAGCATGTCTTTGACCATACTAAATGAAATTATGGAGAACAGCACCACTACTTTCACACTTAAATGTTGTTAAACTTTTCAAAATTTCCCATAACACCTCTATGAACTAAATTTGTACTCCTCATTGTCATCAAAACCTTTTTACAAAGGCACCATAGGACAATTGTCCATCATAGCAAAAGGAAAATATAGAGTGGTAGTTATAGCTTCTGATTCACATTGAAACATTTTTACAAAGACAACATAAGTCAAGTATCCATCATAACAAAACAAAAACAAAAAAACTATCCATCATAATAACAAAGATAAAAAGACACCATAGACAAAAGCATCCATCATAATAAAGAGCAAAAGATCCAATGATACTTTCTACAAAGGCATCATAGCCTAGCTCTGCATCGTAACAAGGAGAAAAAGATGCAAAGGCACCATAGCCCAACTTTGCATTGTAACAAGGAGAAAAAGATGCAATCAAAATTATAAAAGCTTCAGTTTACTACATATCATCTAACAAAAGCACCACTATGCCAACAATCATCAATATAATTGCAATCTTGAGAACATCAGCACTATCATACTAGATACATAGATCAACTCTGAGCCATATAGCAGTAGTTCTAAAATGGGCATTACCAAAACTTGAGTGACTGCATTCAAGTGAGCCTAAAGTTCGAGCAAGCCCAAACTTTCAAATTTAACACTGGAGTTCATTTATCAATGTTGCAAAAGTAGAAATCATTGATGTCATATCCTTTGCTCTTGGCTGAAAATTATAGTCGTGTTTACATGCTGCCCAAGAAGGACCTCATTTTCATTATTGCTTGGAAGTGGTTTGGTGCAAACTAGCTATAATTTTTTATGTCTATCTTGCTTCATTATAACAATTGTTTGCCTTGAATACTTGAACCATCTCCAAAAATTGTCAATGAAATTGCAACTCTAGAGGTAGATAGCAATAGTTTATTGCCCTACCTATTACATGTATACAAATCTTTGCTCTCAAACAAAAAGAGTCATACTTGAACAAGAAGTCAATCAAAGGGATTCACACATGTACAAGTAGATAAAAAGAGTTCTCACATTTCTTTTTGACTGGCAACATCTCTCAATAATTATATAGTGGATATCTCTGAACTATAGTATGGCTTCTCTGAAATAGTCTCCAAAAATTTGCTAATACACCCACATACATATTCCAAATACCTACTACCATCAAAACTCTCTCCTCTGAGGTCTCCAAATTTAACCAAGTCCAGTGCTAATACTTGGTTGGTTTCGATGAGAAGCCAAGGCCTAGAACAATTCAACCTTTGTAAGTGCACCCTAGTGCATGAACTCATGCACTTTGTCACTCAATTCCAAAACACCCATGAACACAAAGTAGATGTGTTTGCATGGAATGTACATCCCTTTCTTTGCATCTCGTTGCATGAAGTCCTTGCACTTGAGCATCGTGGAAACTCTAATACTGTCATGTGATATAACTCTCCGTACGCACATCAAATAGATGTTTTTCATTTGGAAGAATTAATTTCTCTTGTAGAACTTTAGCATTCAAACATTGAGTCTTCTGAATCCTCTCTTGAAAATCTTTAATTAACTTTGATCGTCACTTTACTATTCTTTTATCCCTTTAGTTCACATGAACATAACTCATTGCTACAGCAATCCTTGGCACATTTTCTCCCTCCACATGTAGACTGTCATCCTCCTTAAGCAGAAAACCTACTTGTTGCAACTACTCCTTTGCATGTGTTTTAATGGAAGTCCCAATTGCAACCTTCCACCCCCAGGTGAATGACCAGGCACACCCAAGATAGACTAATCAACACACTGGGTTTGGACTATAAAGGTATTGCAAAACCACACAAACTGCTCTTTGAGACCATTAGGATGTTGTCTTCTACCCTTGAAGCAAGGTGCAGGGGCACCCTCAATCACACTTTGACCCCTTACATTTATGAGTGCTCCACACCTAGTCTTTATTTCAGCAATAAATCCAAAGCATGTGACCACACTATGTGGCTCTATCCTTCTGGCCAATTAACATCATGCACAATAGTCTCTTTGCAAAGATTATCATGTTCTTGTGCACTAGATGAGCCTGCTCACCTCCCACCAACTGGCCGCCTATGTCAACAGCAAGAGTGGTAGAACCTATTCTCCTTCTAATCTCGGTTTGGTCCATATATGGCACTTGCATTTTAGCTATTTGTAGGCCATCTTCTTTGATGACATTGTGAGCCACATCAACAAGCCTTTTTGTAGATACATTGCTAGAATCACCTATCATCATCCTCTCCCTCAATTTATCCATACTAGGTCTTGTCCCTAAATGTTTGCCAATCATGTAAGCATTATAGTTGCACTTTGTAGTATAGACAATGCCAAGTTCGTAGCACTGTCCTCATATAAGATTATATATTTACCATACCCATGAGTAGCCTGCATGCTAGAGTGCTTGGTCTCTGACGAATTCACTGTAGTTACAATCCACTGTCTTTATGTTGTTCAAGAAATGAACCCCCCCTCCACTGGGAAACCCATACATCCCACCATGCCAACTATTTCTCAAGGTCAGGAAACTCACCATCTTTCATGTGCAAAGGTGTCCACCACTTCCTTAGAGCCTCCTTGCAAATCTCTACACATGCATCAGATGCTACTCTCCTCCAATTTTGGCATAACTGCTTGTTCTCCTCTTGAAATGGCGGCCTGATGCATCTCCTTGTGTGCTCTACCATGCTCATCTCTAAATGGAAAATACATGTTCTCTCCTTACCTTCCATTACATTGGAAGGCCCTCCATTGTAAACAATCCTAACCACAAGCCACTTTGCACCCTCACCATCGGCCATGAAACCTCTAAATTTTGGTAAAGGGAACCCATTCTTTATTAATTGTTCATACATTCTCTATTAATTGTTCATAAGCAATTGCCAAAACTTTATCTGTGCACCATACTCATCTCTCAATGGAAAATACATGTTAGATCCTTACCTTCCATCACATTGGAAGGTACATTTTAGATCCTTACCTTCACATCACATTGGAAGGTGTTCCATTGTAAACAGTCCTAACCGCAAGCCACTTCACACACTCACCATCGGCCATGAAACCTCTAAATTCTGGTAAAGGGAACCCATCCTTTATTAATTGTTCATTAAGTGATTGCCAAAATTTTATTTGTGCACCATTTTCCTCAATCTTAAATTCACATGTAGCAATCGTCATGAGCTCTCTGATGAATGGGTGATAGTCATGGGCACCCATGGTGGACCATCCTCTAACTCGGTGGACATGATCAAAATGCAACCATTGCTCATCCAGGTCTCATTCTATTCATCAAGTCAAGTCCCAATCCTAAACCAATAGTGGACATCTGAAATGGATGGTTGCATAGCAAGAAATGAGAAAAGGAAGCCTTTTGTGTAGACAAAAAAAGAGTCTTGGAATGAGCTTAAAAAATGGGCAAATAGGTCTCCAATGAGGCCTCGATATCACAGCCTCCTTGGAGACTTGTTTGCCCTTTTTTTTTTTCATTCAAAGGGTAGACCAAATACTTTTGATCATGGAAAAATAGCCAAAAAAATGCAAAAAGGGAGCTTGAAGGGGACAACAATGTCGCGGCCTCATGTGAGTACTGTTTTGGCCTTTTTTCCCCCATTTTCTTGACTTGAAAGAGCTAGCTTTAGCCTCCAAATTAACCCAAAAACTGTGCACCTTGACATTTCTATCCATGATTTCCCATTTAGATCATGTTCTTTGGAAGTCTTCCTTAGACAAATAAATGGTTTGAAAGCCCAAAAAGAAGGCAAATGTAGAGTCCAAGGAGACCACAACGTCGCAGTCTCCTGACAGCCTCACTTGGACATTTTTTTGGCCATGTTCATGGTCTAATAGACCCATCCTTTGTGCATAAATGGCTTGCTTAAATTCTCATAATGTGTCAAAAATTTTAGCGAATCAGGAGTGGAGGAGGCCACACCATTGTGGCCTCTTGCATGCCATGTTTATTCATTCTTTTGCAAAGAAATCTACAAAGGAATTGACTTCACAACATCTATATTTTATCATTCTAATGGAATTGTGAAGATTTGTTTATTTCTTGTTGTTGTTTGTGTTATTGTTCTAAAGATGGATACTGTTGAGATATCAAGCTCTACCCCCGATATATCTCCTGGATGACTATCATTTATGTCACCACCTATGTTAGTTGTACTCGTGGTGTAGTTAGACTACCACGTATGTTTTTGGTTTGGGTTCACATATGAACCACGTATTCTAGGGTTTGACATATAGGGTATTTCCCTCTTCTATTATTGTATTGTTGTTTTGTGCAAAAGTGAAGAAAGGTTTCAGCCTTCAACCTTGTGTCGTCTCTCTTTTGTGTGTTGTGAAGAAAGCTGCACTTGAGTCTCCTATCTCTCTCCCTTATTCTTTACATGGTATCAGAGCCTTGTTCGTGGTAAGGAGCTCAAGAAAGCAAGCCAAGTTTGTGGTGTCCTGGTAAGAGGACCAGTGTTGCTTTCCTATTTCGAGTTTGGGAGCAAATCTCTGCAGGTAGCACAGCCAGAAGTGCAGGAGTGCACTGTTTCAGATTGAGAGGCCCTTCGCGGTGTGGCGAGAGCGCAGTGTGGTGACTTTATTTTTTTGATTTGAGGCCGTTTCGGGGCCCGTTTTGAAGGCGGAAGTTTTTCGCAGGCACTCAGAAAAAGGCCCTATTTTTTCGCTGTGCGACCACTGTGCGGCTAGTCGGTGGAAAGGTGCCGCAGAAATTGCATCGTATGCCTGTGTGCAGAGATATTGGGAGTTGCAGATTCATGCCTGTTGCCTGTTGATGCAAAATCGTCACTAGGAAGTGACTGTGTGGTGAAATACCACTTTCGTCAGTGTTGCAGATCTGCCCCTGTGAGGCTGTTTGCAAAAGTTTTGCTATTTGCCCTTGTGAGGCATTTGCTGTGTTTACAGGTTGCTGTTGCAATTCGTGATTTGTAAAATGTCTGAGAATCTGTCTACCATTGTCAGTGAGAAGCTTGACAAGAACAACTTCCAAGCATGGAAGTTCAGGATGACAAACTTCCTTATGGGAAAGGGAGTTTGGGAGTACATCAGTGGTGAAACTGCAGAACCAGTTTTGGGTGCTGCTCCCACTCCTGCTGAATTGAAGGCCTTTAAAGAATGGCATGAAAAAGCCAGAAAATGCTTGTATTGGCTGTCTGTTAGCATTTCACATTCTATGATTGTGCATATACAGGATGTAGAGACACCTAAGGAGGCATGGGATACATTGGTGAAGCTGTATAGCACAAATACCAAAGCACGAAAGATGCAGCTAAAGCAAGAGTTGCACAATGTGCAAAGGAAAAATCTGAATATAAATGAGTATTCCTTGAAGGTGAAAGGCCTTGCAGATTCTCTTGCCTCCATTGGATCACCTGTTGATGATGAGGACTTAGTGTCCGTGACCTTGAATGGTCTTGGGAAGGATTATGCACAGTTTCGGACATCCATTGGAGTCCGTGAAACATTTCCTGATTTTCAGGAACTTATTGCTCTCTTGCTGAGTGAAGAGCAAAGGAATGGTGGTTCAGCCACCTCAACTTCTCAAGAGACTGCTTTCTACTTGAATACAGGTAGAGGCAGGGGTAGAGGAAGAGGCCGTTTTGGTGGCCGTGCAGGAAATCAGAACCAGCAGCAACAACAAGAAAACCAGTCCTATGGAGGAGGACGTGGTAGTTCTAGAGGCAGGGGGAGCCAAAGAGGCCGTGGTTCATGGCAAACGAACCAGCAAGTAAATAGCAGCACAGAATGCTATTATTGTGGAAAGCCTGGACACAAGGAGAATAGATGCTATAAAAAGCAGAATGACATCAAAAGTGGGAAGTTGCAGCAAAGCAACTATGCATCATCAAGTGGGCATGGTGACGACAGAAATGAGCACCTTTTTGTGATGCAGCATATGGTTAACTCCATGTCAGGAGATGCTGCAGCTTGCAATGATGTTTGGTATGTTGATTCAGGTGCCTCTAACCACATGACCAGTCATGGTGAGTGGTTTCATGATGTTAGAAATTTGGATAAGCCAGGTTATGTTGAAACAGGTGATGATACTGCGCACCCAATTACGCAGGTTGGTAAAGTGCCATTGGCTATGCAGGATGGCAAAACGAAGTACTTGGCAGATGTACTTCATGTTCCAAAAATCACTAAGAACCTGGTTTCAGTTGGCTAGATGGTTGAGCAAGGTCTGCAGGTTAGATTTAATCCTGATGGATGCTTTGTTGAGGACTTGAAAAATAAGTGCCGCTTGGTTGCAAAAGGCAACAAAAATGGCAGAATGTTCACCTTGGATGTTGATATGCCTGAGGTGAAAGCTGCTATGTTTGCGCATGGGAGAGGTGTCATTGCAGATATTGAGATATGGCACAAGCGCATTGGGCACGTGAATATACAAAGGCTGAAATCTATGCAAACGAAAAACATTGTTGCAGGTTTGCCTAAATTCAGAGTTGAGGGAATGCAAAAGGTATGTGAAGCATGCCAAATGGGTAAGCAGGCCAGACATGCATTTCCCAAAAATGCTAAGGTGAGCAGAAGACCTTTGGAAGTGATCCATTCAGATGTTTGGACAACCAAAGCTGCTTCTATTGGTGGATGCCATTATTATGTGACGTTTATTGATGACTACACTAGGAAGGTGTGGATTTATTTTATGAAGCACAAAGGTGAAGTGTTCAGCCATTTCAAGGCTTTTAAGGCCATGGTTGAAAAAGAGAAAGGTGTGCATATTAAAGTGCTAAGATCTGATGGAGGGGGAGAGTATTTTTCAGAAGAATTTTGTGAATATCTGAAAGAACAGGGAATTCAAAGGAAGTACTCATGCAGGTCTACCCCTCAGCAGAATGGGGTTGCAGAAAGGAAGAACAGGCATATTGCAGAAGTAGGACGGGCGATCCTAAATGAGAAAAACATGCTTGATTATTTTTGGGCTGAAGCAGTAGCAACTGCTGTTTATATTATGAACAGAACCCCCACTGCAGCTGTCCATGGCATGACGCCTGAAGAAATGTATACAGGCCAAAAACCAGATATTTCTCACTTGAAGGTATTTGGTTGCATAGCTTATGTTCATGTTCCTGATGAGAAGAGAACAAAGCTAGATCCAAAGGCAGAAAAATGCATCTTTATTGGATATGCTCTGCACCAGAAAGGGTATCGCTGTTATAACCCTTCCACCTGCAAAATGCAAGTGAGCAGAGATGTTGTTTTTGATGAAATGAGCAGTTGGTATGCACCAACTGTTATGGTAGGAGATGCAGATGTAGGAAATGGGAATGCTGCAATAAATGCAGAGCAGCAATCTCAAGCCTTGAGTGGACCCAGAGAGTCCTCTACTAGTGGATCTAATGCATGGACAGGGAGATTGAGATCTAGTGAATCGTCACATGGCAGTCCTGATAGTGTTGTGCAGGTATCACATAAGGGAAAAGAAAAAGTGGACCATGCTCCAGTGTTTGATGTGTCTGCTGGTAGCTCTCATGTTGATGGAGAGTCAAGTGGCTCTGAAATGAGCCTTGATGAGGAACTTGGAATTCCTTCTGTTGTTACACCTGGTGCAAGGAAAAGCAGGCATGATTTAAAGACTCCTGCAACTGATCCAGCTGTACGGAGGTCCACTCGTATTAAGTATCCAGTTGACAGGCTGAGATATGATGGGTATACAGCACATCACTATGCTTATATGGTCAAGGTTCTAGAGGAGCCAGAGCCCACATGTTTTGAGGATGCAGCAGGGCATAAAAATTGGGAAGCAGCTATGGATGAAGAGATGGCTGCCTTGGATGCAAACCACACTTGGGATTTGATGCCTTTGCCTCATGATAAGAAGGCTATTGGCTGCAAGTGGGTTTACAAAGTAAAGCACAATGCTGATGGGTCTGTTAGCAGGTACAAGGCAAGATTGGTTGCCAAAGGTTTTGCGCAGACATATGGAATTGACTATGAGGAAACTTTCAGCCCAGTTGCAAGGATGGCAACCGTGAGAGCAGTAATTGCTATGGCTGCTGCAAAGGGATGGTCTTTGCATCAGATGGATGTGAAAAATGCCTTCTTGCATGGTGATTTGCAGGAAGAGGTTTATATGATGCAGCCAGAAGGTTATGAGGATAATTCACACCCCGATTTTGTATGCAGGTTGCGCAAAGCCTTGTATGGCTTAAAACAGGCGCCGAGGGCATGGTCAGACAAGATAGGGCAATATCTTGTCACTATTGGATTTCAGATTTCCAATTCAGATTTTTCACTTTATGTGAAAAGGACAAATAGAGGGATTGTGCTTGTAGTCATCTATGTTGATGACTTGATTATTACAGGTGATAGTGATGCAGACATTAATGAAGTGAAGCTGCTGTTGAAGCAAAAATTTGAGATGAAGGATTTGGGAGAGCTGCGTTACTTCTTGGGCATTGAGGTTATTAGATCCCCGAGTGGGATATGGCTATTGCAAAGGCAATACGGTTTGGACATGCTGTCCAAATATGGGATGACAGGCTGTAAGCCTATCTCTGTTCCATTGGAGCAGAACGTGAAGCTCAATGCAGAGACAGGTGAGCTTCTTGAAGATATTACTATGTACAGGCGCATAGTAGGTAGCTTGATTTACATGACTATAACCAGACCAGATTTGAGCTATGCTGTGGGGCTAGTGAGTCAGTTTATGCAGGCACCGAGGAAGCCACATTTGGATGCGGCTAGGCGCATACTACGGTATGTGAAGTCCACATTGCATTATGGACTATTTTATGAAGCTGGGTGTGCATTACAGGTACATGGATACACAGATGCTGACTGGGCTGGTAGTGTCTCAGATAGGAGTTCTACTAGTGGTTTTATGTTTTCCCTTGGGAGTGGTGCCATCAGTTGGAGCAGCAAGAAGCAGCCAACAGTTGCCTTGTCGAGCACAGAGGCTGAGTACAGGGGCGCAGCAATGGCTGCATGTGAGGTAGCTTGGTTACGGAAGCTACTTGCAGATATGGGACAGTCAATTCATGCAGCAGTTGTCATTCATTGTGACAACATTAGCAGCATCATGCTTGCTAATAACCCAGTTTATCATGCTAGAACGAAGCACATTGAGGTGCATTATCACTTTGTGAGAGAGAAGGTTCTAGCTGGTGAGATTGATCTTGTCTATGTCAGCACTGAGGAGCAGGTGGCTGATATTTTTACGAAGGCATTGGGTACCGAGAAGCTTCGCAGATTTAGGAGCTTGCTTGGTGTACGTGAGATGGATTTGAGCTTGAGGGGGAGTGTTGAGATATCAAGCTCTACCCCCGATATATCTCCTGGATGACTATCATTTATGTCACCACCTATGTTAGTTGTACTCGTGGTGTAGTTAGACTACCACGTATGTTTTTGGTTTGGGTTCACATATGAACCACATATTCTAGGGTTTGACATATAGGGTATTTCCCTCTTCTATTGTATTGTTGTTGTGTGCAAAAGTGAAGAAAGGTTTCAGCCTTCAACCTTGTGTCCTCTCTCTTTTGTGTGTTGTGAAGAAAGCTACACTTGAGTCTCCTATCTCTCTCCCTTATTCTTTACAGATACTAGGGAAAGTACAACTCCTCCAACTAAGACAAGGGGGAAGGGTAAAGAGAAATAGTATCACCTCCCAAGAGGAGAGAGAGGAAAAGGAAGCAAACTCACCATACTAATACTAGGGAGGCGAGGTAGATTTGGGAGTGGATATGCCTGGGAACACAGAGGATACTACAAATGTTCATGACACTAAGGGGGTAGGAGATGAGATTGATTTGGCAGTTGAGGATATTGGCTTGGATCTTGTTAGTGGGGGAGATATCATTTCAAACTGTAGACTCCTAAGCTTAGATGAGCGTCCCAAGATCCCTCTTTGCAGAGTCATCACCTATGCTAGAGTCAGGGGTTTAAGGAATGATGTGGATGCACTTAATAGTGCATTCCAGTATGAGGGGTATCTCCCCAAAAAGGGAGCTTTCATTATATCCATTTGCACAGGGAGTGGGGAGGAAATGGTGGTTACTCCAGCAAAGAGAGAGTCTTAGTCTCCGATGTGGACAGAGGTCAATGATATGTTTGAGAAAGAATTGGAGCATAGGCCAAATTTGCATTATCTATGTAATAAGATGTTTTATGTGTGGGATGGCAACCATAGGATGATGGCATGGATGTCTATCAATCAAGAGTCTTATAGGGAAACAAGGGCAAGACACATGCATGTTATGTGCACATTGGTAGACCATGGAAGACGTCTGAGATTGCCCTACTAGCGAGCTTGCAAAAGATGAATTCATAAGACCCCAATCATTGTTGCCTGTTTTTTCATTAATTGTTTTACTTTTTTACTTAAGCTAATCTTGGAACTGGATCGATTCAGATTGAATGAGCATGCTGTCATCATAAAGCATTGGTAGACCATGCAAGACGCCTGAGATTGCCTACCGACAAGCTTGCAAACCATGAATTCATAAGACCTAAATCCTTATTTTTCATTAATTGTTTTACATTTTTACTTAAGCTAATCTTGGAACTGGATTGATTTAGATTGAATGAGCATGCTGTCATAAAGCCGAGTTTAAGGGATGTTCTCATTAATGCCAATAAAATTTGGAAATGCGATGATCAAGTATTTATGAGTACATTGCCCTCACAAGAACATCAAGTCATTATCAATGCTATGAATAGGGAGGTGACGGGAACTGTGGGATGGTATCCTCTCTATAGAGGGTATTTGGCACGCCTAGTTTTCCAGGGAAGCAAGCTACTTGTGCCTCTTTTGATTGGAGTTTGTTCTATCTTAGGTACAAAATAATCAATACAATACCTTGAATATACTTTTGTTTTGGAGTATGATCTTAAACAATATCTCCTTCTTCCATCCCATATAGGTTAAATTCAACACAGATGTGAAGAGAGCACTTGAAAGAATTAAAAGTACAGTTCCATTTGATTGAGCGGGAAGAGTAAGTGAAAGGAAATTGATGGGATTCAATGCAAAATTTGGATCGCATTGGAAGAGTAAGTGAACTATTTCTTTTGAAAATGTCAATATTTTAGAATTTTTTTATGTTAGTTCTCTTATTGTAAACTTAATCTAGTGTAGCTCTTAAATTGTCTCGATTTGCACAATCAGGAAAACATAACTGTTTCCATTGAATTTTGAGGCAATGAAGAGGGTGATTACACTAGAAAAAAGTAAGTGCATTGCGCTAACGCCCCTAAGAGAAGAAAAAAAAATCAATACCTATCATTTTTGGAGGCAAGTCCCATCATGAGGAACAAGTATTCTATGCATGCTTCTGATGCTCCCTACAGAGGGTGAGTTTGTAATTCCTATGTATTTCGTCTTCCACTTTCATGTTTGGAATAATCATTTTGTTGAATTGTTTATTTCTTATTTCTTGGTTTGTTTCAACATTAAGATGGTCGGCTTCTTGAGAGGTATTTTTGGATAAGATAGAGAATCATGCAATAGCATTGCTTGAGGAATTAAAGACTATAGCAAACATTGGTTGTCTTTTTGCCCTGTCGAGCAAGATTATCCCCTACACTAGTACTACAATGACATTAAATTGGAGGTAAAAAAACACATGTTCACATCCCTTAAGATAAAGTAGTCTAGTGAGTGGAGGGTTGTTGGGAAGACTGAGAATCTTGCTACAAAAAAACAAAGCTTGATCAAGAAGCACATAGGGTAGTCTTTAGGTACATACCAATTTTACTCAATGGAATTGCTATTCTCCTTTGCAAATTATTTGCATATGTACTTCTCACCTATATACTCATTTTTCTTGTGAATTATTTAGATATGTCACCCATTTGAAGTCGGAGGGAAAGACATATGATCGTCCATGCCATTACAAGGGTTGGATAGAGATTTCCATCCCTACCACTTCTCTGTATCCTACCACATTGCATGACCGTAGACACTGGGAATTGGCAAACTACCCATAGTGGCTAGACTTCTCTGGTGGTAATGTCCTCACAAGGGAGCTTGATCTTTCTATTAGGTATTCAACCACTGTTGGGGCCGCAGGCCCACAATAGAGACTATGCTCAAAATGACTCTCAAAACATGAGATCAAGAAGATACACGAAATAAGAACGAAGAAAGATAACTGATTGATTGGTTGCTCTTGCATTGCATGCATATATAGAGAGAGGTCTATGCCCCTTCATTGCCCACATATGTGCCTCTTGGTATTCCCATGTGCACACACCTTTTGGCATTCCCCATGTAAGGCTAAACCCGTGTGTTTATGCCTTAAAACATGGCACTCACAGTGGACTGTGCAAACCACACATGCACAAATATCCCTTGAGTGGAAGTCAGATGCCATAACAGTGCATGTGAAATAAAAAGAGACAATCCTTTTAGGCAGAGCTGAGGCAGAAGACCTCATGTGAGTGCATAAATGAAAAGAAATAGGCACGGGATGCCCCACTCTTGAAGAAGCTTCAATTGGTACATCAATGTAGCTTTTGCCTCATCATTGCAATGACAGTACCCAAATCAACTACATGAATCTGCAACAAACCGTAAATCTTCTCAACCACATCTCCACGAAATCACCTTTTGCAGCAATGAAGTAAACTCTCAATGTAGGCGCTCCATCCGATCTATCTTTGAGTCAACATGTCCCTCTCATCATAGCCTCGACTTCGCTCCTTAGAGATTAATTAAAGAAAAAACCCTTGGATTGCAAGCAATCCTGCAAATAATTAAAGAGTATACAACACTAGAATAACAAGCTTCCACAAGCAAGAGGAAACCCAACCATGGTCGGCAACCTCAATCATCCCACATCTCTCTTCAATTGCATCATCATGCAGATCTAGATATGTCGCAAGTTATGAGATTGGTGACCAAGAACCCAACACCACCACACAACGCAACTGGACCGCCTTGACTCCACCATTTTTCTCACTCTCCCATGCACTTGTATTCTAGTCAATTTTTATTGAGTCCTCATCACGTTGTTCAGCACCATAACGAAGCGGAGGCAGCGATCTGCCTTGCTCTAGCAAAGCCTTCCATGCTTCTGAATCACATATACTACCTCTTCTAGGCTCCAACCTCAGAAAACCTGTTGCAACACACCGCATCACCCGCACGACCTTGTCGAGGGAGTCTTTGCAAACCATGGCATCTTCCAAGGTTTCACCTCCTCAAACTACACATGTACCTAGCATATTGGCTGGCAATGCAGGATCCTTGTTTGTGGATAATAATGACCAGCAATGCTGATGATGAACCACAACAATGGACTGTTGCACAACAACACATCTGGGCACTCTTTTGCATCCGCAATTTGCCATCCACCATCCATGTTTGGAATGCAAATCTTCATCGGGGAGTCTGCAACGGGTGGCAACCGTAATAGCACCACAAAATGACCTTTAACAATCTCGAAAACCACCTGCAATGACATTCACATCCACAACGAGCTCCACATATGCAACAACAATTCTGCAATCACCTCCAGACTGCAATCCCATCTTTTATATGCATGTCTGTTACTACTGTTCCCATATGAATAGCCTAGCCTCCCAGTGGTTTGCAAGTGGTTTACAGCCTAGCCTCTTGATGGTTTGCCGGTACAAGGCAGTCCGCCATCCATAATCAGATCACTTTGTTCCCAACACTCCTCGTAACAATGCTCTTCTCAAAACTCTGACTGCATGGGAGATGACGCCTTCCACATTGGACATGGTCTTCCTGAGGTAGGTCACGAAGGACATTGGGTAAAGCAGGGAGAGATGGAGAGAGAGAGAGAGAGAGAGAGAGAGAGAGAGAGAGAGAGAGAGAGAGAGAGATCAATAGTGCATTAGAATCATGTGCAGCTTATGCTTCATTCATCTCAAGGCGAATGAGCAAGAACCTTGTGGTCGTCAATGTGTTGGGGCCATAGCCCCAACAGAGACTATGCTCAAAATGACTCTCAAAACACGTGATCAAGAAGATACACAAAACAAAAATGAAGAAAGATAACTGATCGATTGGTTGCTCTTGCATTGCATGCATATATATAGAGAGTTCTATGCCCCTTCATTGCCCACACATGTGCCTCTTGGTATTCCCATGTAAGGCTAAACCCATGTGTTTATGCCTTAATACAACCACCAAGAAGACGAAGGAGTCCCCAATGTGTAAAGATCTTGCAAGTAGGTCAAGAATGCAAACGAAGGAAAAGAGAGATTCTAAAGAAGGTTTGTTTTTGCTTTGTGTTGCAAGAGAATTTGAAGAAGAGTAGTGTTACAAAAATAATGGATGACCTAAAGGCATTAATGATAACTTTGTTGTCTCCTTCTTGGTAGTGGTGGATGTGAAGTGCACACCATTACCACCACACAGGGAATTAGATCTTGGAGAGGGCAATGATGATAAACAATTGCACACTTTTGGTCAATTGATATGGAGTTGCTTTTGTGAATTCAACTAGATGTTTTGGATACTCTATTGAATTTTGTTTATGTTTTTAAGCAGATAAGAAAATGGTAAAGATCGTTACACCCTTTGTCTTTTGCTTGCCTCCCTTGCTGGACCATTCCTTGGGTTTTGGAGGGTTGGCCATGTATGCATGCTCCATAGGAGATTACATTGTAATGGGTCAAGATGTTACACGTGAGAAAAAGAATGACATGTATGCAAAGACTTCTTTTTGCTAGCGTGTGACCCTACATGAGAGTATAAGAAAAAGGGAAGGATTGTTAAATGGGATTCAGGTTTTGTTTTCAGGACCTTCAAATGGTGAGGCAAGTGGTGGTCCTAGACAAGAAAGAGTATGGCATTGTCAAGTATCATGGGGAGAACATGCCGGTATGCGAACATTGTCATTGCCAAGGTCCATCATTTCTTAACTTCTCTATGTTACATGCTTTAATTTATGTTGTGAATCTTTGGTCTTCTATGTTGGTATTTGTATGGCGCACTAGAGCCACACCACCCATCTTTATAGTCAAGAGTCAATCCATATTTGAAATGCATCGGGTATGAGTGAGTGATGATGTTTGAACTCTCATTACCTACTACCCCAGGCTGATCAGACTCAAGGACACCCTTCTTCTACTATAGCAATTCAAGGTGCTAGGGGTGCTTTATAGCACTCCTCTAGAATCATTTCTATGATTTTGAGTTTGTTATGCGTGTTGGGAGGCCTGGTCCTTGAGATGGGATGTGGTACAACAATTACCACTTTAATACATGTACTTTGAAAATGTGTAAACTTATAATCTAAGTGTGTACATAGCATATTTTGAGAGACTAGGATGTAAAAATGTTCATGCAATCACATTTCCACTGTATATGCTCAAATCGAAGTTCATTTCCAATCACATTTCTTTCCTCGTGTAAACAAGCTCACCTTCTATGATTTTATTTCTCATATTTTTATACTATAATTCTCGCAATGTAGAATGGAAATTCTCAAACAACTTGGAACTGTAAAAGGCTTCAAATGGTCTTCAATATTAGACAATGGCATAGTTCCTAGGAAACTTTGCTTGAATTGTTAGCTCACTCTCGAGCATAGTCACTCGATGTTTTGGTTTACCCTTCCAAAAACTATTAGCCCACCAATCATACTTCCAAAAGAGAAACCACTACAACAATGCAAAAATAAGGAAATCTTCACTTCTTCTTCAGAACTAACTAAAATATAGTCTCCAAATGCTTTTGTTGAACTCCAAAAGACATGTGACTATCAAGAAACAAATTCCATATGTGTTTCATAGAAAGCAATTATGCACCAGCTAGCGCAATGCTCATCTTCATTTTCTTAGCCAACTCATTACTCTAATCATCATAGTCATGCAACAACTTCTGCCCTTCCTATAATAAACAAACAACTTTCCATTACATATAAATAATTAAACTCTAATGCAAAGCATTTAATTTCGATATATAGTCCAATCTCGTCTAAATTCTATGCCATTAAAGATCATATGGTGTAGTATAAGCACCTTGATCTCTAGCTATAAGGATTGATTTGACTCAACCATTAAGTGGGAAAATTTAAGCAGAACTATGCATTTAGCATAATTTGGGAGAAATTTAAAATAATGTTATATGCACAACTTGTATTCTTACATGCAGAGGACCCAATACAAACAGACACATCTCCCACAAAACTAGAAATTACTGATGTTCAAATATTTGACCTATGGATGACCATCGTTACTCTTACAAATTCCTTGGAACGAAACAAAAGTTGAACTATGTTGCTAGAGGAGTAAATTCCAAAACTCTTGATACATGCACAATTTGACCTCTTTGACACCAAAAATGAGCTCTAAAAGCCCAAAAACCTTGAAAACGACTACAAACGAGGGTACCTTTATATGAAACCCCAAAATGCCATCTAGGGTAAAAGTTTTTGGCACCCTGTCTTTGTAGCTCGCCGCCAGTGAGCTATTGTTTCAAGCTATTTATGCTTGGCTCAATGAATGCACGAATGCAACAATGCTTGGATAATGCTTTCTTACCTTTATAGCTTAACGCTGAGGTATTGATTCAAGGTATTTATGATGACATCTTGTCCTCTAATAGAACTAGCTCCATGGATTCCATTGAGTGTTTCCTATGTTTAAGAAATATATTGCTTGGATTTATTATTATTTATACTTCCGTGGTGATATGCAAGAATTATAACTAGCCACTAGCTATAAAATTTGCACATAAAAATACTTAAAATACTCGCAAACTTGCAAAAAAAATTACTTGCAAAATGTCAAAACTTAGAAAAGTGTGATGCTAAAGTAATGATTATTCTTATATTCATCATTGCAACTAGTGCAAAAGTTCCTCGTAGTACGTTTCATATTCTTGTCCATAACCTTTTGCAATGCGTCTAACTTTGTATCTTTTAGTTTTATTATCCTATTTAGCTTAAACCTATAAACCCACTTGCATCCAATTATGGGAACTTTTCTCTGCTTGGAATTAAATAGAGTCCAATTTTGGTTTTTGTGAAAGCGGTGTACTCTTCATTCATGGGATATTTCCATTTAAGTAGCTATATTGCTTCTTTGAAAGTTGTAGGTTCATCAATTTCCATAACTTTTACCATGAAGTTAAAATTGTTCCATCAATTTCTATCAACTTTTACGATGAAGGAAAATTTGTTCCTTTAAGTCCTTTCCTTTCTAGCATGAGAAGACCCTCTTACATTTACAATGAAAATTTCTAGTCAATTAATCATGACTGTGGCAAATGTTGTGGCAACCAATTCTTGCATTTTTTGGTTGTCTTTTCTTTGAGTTGTCACAATAGACTGAGCACTATCTAATGGTGCAAGTAGTGAAAGCCTTTGAATCACTAGAATTGATGACTACATAGGTACAAAAATATAGTAGGTTCATTAAAATGTGATGGATTTTCATTAATGATGAGCCTTCTTTTAACTAGATCATACAACTTGTATGCCTTTGATTCTTTTGCACGTCCAGTGAAGAGAAAATTGGTTGATTTCACATCAAGTTTGTTCCTAAGCTCATCTAGAACATGTGCATAGGCTAGAGGGCCAAATACTCTCAAATGATTGGTCGAGAAATTAATGCCTATGGATTTATTTGTGTTCTGGAGTATAGATGTAGGACTTCTATCGCAAAAAAAGAATGCTATGTCACATGCATTTGCCTAGTATTATCTTAGAGATTTCTTCTTATCAAGCATACCTTGTGCTAATTCTTTAATGATTCTAATTTTCCTTTCTGATACTCAATTCTACTTTAAACTATTTTTGATCCCAAAGTGTCCTACAAAATGCATTGAGCTCAGCCAACAGAGGAGTTTGATGTGTTTGCTATTTTGCTTTTCAACAATGGCTTTGAAGTCCTTAAAAGCATTGAGTGCATCAAATTTTTGTTTCAAGAATATCTAGGTCTTCTTGGAATACTCATCAATGAAGGTTATGAAGTATACTGCTTTCCCAATCGATTGTGTCTAAGCATAACCGTGGAAGCATAACCCCAAATTCTAAATGTATGATTTGAACAACATATGAGCTTGTAGAACATGAAGGAAGAAATGGATTTCTATGCTACTTTTCCATGTAGTATGACTTTTAAGCGAAAGTAAACCTACAAGTCAATAACCTCTGATACCATAGTATGTTGTAGCATGCAATATCTTGATTCTAATGATGAGTTGCATGGGCTCTCTGAATTGGGAACATTGATGATGATTAAACATACAACCAATCTTCGCATATGTTACAATGATACGTCCAACTGATACTAGGACAACCAGAAACTCAGTCCACAAGAAAGGAAGTAGCGGTGGAGCGATGCAGTCAAGCCTGACCAAAAGTGATAGCAAGATTTGACACAGCCTATCTAGAAAGGGAGGTCTCAGGGGAAGAGTTGAAGGTAGCCGTAAAACAAATGGCCAAGGGAAAGATGCTAGCAAAAGACAGTCTCCCAATCAAATTTTTTCAAGTATTCTTAGAGACCTTAAGCACTTTCCCCTTACTGCTTTGGCAAGAGACGGTAGCAAAAAGATATCTCAACTCTAGAATCAATACAAGAATGATCAAGTTAATTAAGAAAGGAAGGCCGAAAGAGGAAATTAAGAATTGGAGGCCACTCACAATGCTTAACCCTTGTTACAAATTTTTTGCTAAGGTTCTGTTACTCACGCCAAAAGGGAAAATGTAAACTTTTATTAGAGAGGAGCAAAAAGGCTTTATCCAGGGGAACCACATTCTGGAAGCAGTTCTTACACTGTGGGAAGGACTAGAGTACGCGGAAGAGCATGGCTAGGACATTTGTTTCATGAAAGTCGACTTTGACAAAGCCTATGACAGAATGGAATGGGGTTTTATCCTTCAGTCCCTAGAGCACATGAGAATTAGACCCATCTTTAGGAGCTATTTTAAAACCTTACTTCAGGGGGCTAAAGCTAAAGTGGAAGTAAATGTCAAAACCTCGTACGTTTGGCAAACCTTTCAATTTCCATAACTTTTGATCCAAAATAATTTTTTAGGAAAAGTTCATTGTAGCTCACTCGTTATTTGTCACATCATATGTGAGCTTTAACCAGTCTTACTTATTAGCTTCATCATCAGATCCACATCTTGTTTAATTGAAGCCTCTTCATTGACCATAGCTCACTATCAATGACCATGTCATCATGAATTCAAACTATCAATTAAAAGGAATTTAAAAAATAGAGTTTTTGTTACTATTTCTTGGTAGACAAGGTTTTTAGACAAGCAGATCTTTGGGGGAGATCTAAATCCACAAAGCCAAGTAAGATCTCGCACAAAAGATCTTTATTAGTTCCTAACATCTTTAGCCCCCTATGGTTCTTACATTGGTTTCACACTCTGTACCTTCAGGGTAGTGGGCAATATCCTAGTTCATTACAATTTATGACTCACTTGACATTGTTCAGTTGCATTTTTGCACCTCACATGCTATCATCATAACACCTTTCTTTTGGCTTCTGGCATAGTTATTTGCACTTCACACATTAGCCTTATAATGACTCTTTTCTGGCATATTTTTGTCATTATCTTTTTATAAGTTTGATCTTCAAGCTACTCCATCATGGGAAAGATACATGATAATATCCTATTCCTAGATTAGAATAGCTAGTTTGATGACAACAACTTTGGGATTTGAAAATTTAAACTCATGAACATAGTCCAACTTCAGACGTTATGGAACATTGTCATAGACTTAGAGAAAATATCAAAAGCTCATGTAACAACAAGCTCTACAACACCCTTGACAACAACAAGGCTAAAGACCTCAGTGGATCGAGAAGTAGATTTGGATGATTAAGCTTAATTAGCACTCAAACTCATCAATTTCAATGTCAAGGATACCATGATTCCATTTTCAAAGAAAAGGCAGCTAGTATGAACGTATGCAAAGCATTGGAAAATAGATTTAGTGTGAAGAACATGTTCAAACTATCATACTGAAAATCAACTCAACAATGCCGAGGAGCTATAGTTTGAGACAAGTCCTGACTTCTACCTGGTCTGACGTACATAATGTTCAAATTGCATTGAATGGTCTAGGCTAGGACTACCAATAATTTGTTATAGCTGGATACCAAAGATTTTCCACTAACTTTTGAAGTCATGTCTGCCATTCTTATGGAAGACAACTAAAAAATGTCTTATATACATTGACAACATTTTATATACAATTCGAATGCCTTAACATCTTTGGAATTTTACAAATAATGAAACCTTCTACTTTGAATCACTTCTCAAAATTTTCCATTCATTTGCCATTAAGCCTCAATGTTTGGTAAACACTTAACACCAACTCTTCTTTCACCCATTTACCCTACGACCACTGTCTCCTTCATAGAACTTGGTAGCACAAATCGAGCATCAAACCTTTTCATCTCTCACACATCAAAGACATACATGGTGGAGTCCAAGCAGACATTCTTAGAATCATCAAGCAACCTTCCATACATTAGCATGTTCCTTCCAATTAGAAGGGGACAGTACGAGAGAGCATTGATTCTCAACTAACATATGATGGTACTGAATCAACATCCACGTCACTAACAAGGCCTTGGGGGGATGTGTAGGTTACCTGGTGAACCATGGTTAAGTCAATGGTTGAAGAGATTGGAACCGACTGGGCCGGTTGGGGACATGGGTAGGTGACTATCGTCCCCACAAATACTTTAGAAAGGAGAGTTGGTTAGCAGTCTGCAAAGAGGGCATTCCGAAAATGGCAGATTTTGGGAGTGCAAGTATGTTTCCCCCTGCAATGTCCCAAAAACGAGTGTTCACAAAAAAGCATTTTTACACAACGAATCACGAAGGTTTTTCTTGAGAATGTGCAATTTGCAAAGATAAAATACAGCTGAAGTGTCTAAACTTTTTGGAGATGTTACAAAACTGAGAAAAATATTTGTTAGAGGTGAAAATGAAAAAGCAAAAAGCAGTTTATCGTGGTTAACTTAAAGGGTGAAGAGGAAGGAACCGGCTGGGCCGGTTGGGAAACCGGCAGGTGGCTATCGTCCCTGCAAAGCCTTCAGAAAAGAGAGTTGGTTAGCAATCTGCAAAGCTTAAGATCCGCCATAGCCATACAGCTCTGCACATTTTATCTTCACTTGGCAATCTTTGCCCTTGCTCTCGTATTTTTGCTAATCCTTTCCCTCTTTTGGAATCATGTCGACTACCGAGTTCAATGGCGATACCACCGCTCCCTTCTTCGGCTTCCTTGGCGCTGCAGCGGCCCTGGTTTTCTCCTGTAACATCCTCTCTTTCCTTCTTACTTTCTGTCTTTCTTCGTGCCATGATTGGTGACGTGGATCTGTTTCTCAGCACCGCATCGGACGCTGAATGTTTTGACTTTGAAGACGGGTTTGCACGATCATTGCTTCGACGTCTCTTTCTTTGTTTTCGACTAATTTCAGTTGCCTATAGCATCGCATGAGAAATATACCTGCGTGTAGGTTTACAACATGTTCCGTTTGTGTTGATTGCTGTTTCATGTCTTGAACGATTTCCATTTCCAGCCTCCAGGAGAGGCGATAGTATATACCAATTCGAGTCGTTCCGTGGGCCATAGCAAAAAATTGACTTTTGCGTAGTGGGTGGATCTGTTATTCTAAGTCTCACATGTAGACGGTAGAAGGTTTAACCTTTTGATATCCTTCTGTGTATTTTTATTTGAAGACTGATAATATTTTGTTGCTCCTACGTGATTTCTTAAAGTCAAATGCGTGTAGATGATCGCGGTTCGATTGGTCACTTATAAAGTGAGTCATGCAGGTATGGGTGCTGCATATGGGACCGCAAAAAGTGGAGTTGGTGTTGCCTCTATGGGGGTTATGAGGCCTGAGCTGGTGATGAAATCTATTGTTCCAGTTGTTATGGCTGGTGTATTGGGTATTTATGGCTTGATTATCGCTGTTATTATTAGTACGGGAATCAACCCAAAGAGCACTGCATATTATCTGTTTGATGGATATGCGCATCTATCGTCTGGCCTTGCTTGTGGGCTAGCTGGCCTTTCCGCTGGAATGGCTATCGGTATCGTCGGTGATGCAGGTGTCAGGTATTCATTCCTCGTTTGACCAGATTTATGTTGTTTTTGGGCTCAAGGCTCATCCATGATGTAGATGATAACTTCGTAAATTGGTCATAGATATGTAAAAATGGATGGGCATTTTGGTGTTTCCTCTCACATTACAGAATCCTTATTGTCATCTGTTCTGCATAGGTGACTTCAGCTAAAGGGTGACACTCATCCCAGCATAGAATATTCTAGAATTGCTGAAATGGTTGATGCCCGTGCTATAGACACACATGCCCAGCTATATATGCTGTCTCTATGAGCATAATGTAACTGTAATCTTGTGGCGTTGGAATTTTCACTAAGCCCTAAATATATATTTAGGGATTTGAAAGGGCTCCACGACCTGTTAAAGATGTTATTGACTACACTGATATGTATTAGAGGACGTGGACTTCTTTCTCTGGACTTTGTGGTTTCTTCAGAATTTTTTGTTGGATCAGGCTGCTCCCCCGCCTTACTCACTGCCTATATTGTAGCTTTAACTTCAAGGCTGGTTTCCCTGTGTCTCTATTGACTTGTTGGTGTTATGTACCGGGAATGCCTATCTCCAAATTAGTGGACGTAATTTAGCAGGGTTAGGGGGCCCTAGGATTAAGATTGGCAGGCTTATGTGGGGTTTAGAACCATGCATGGGGGCCAGTCAGCTATATTTAGCTGGGTATGCTATTTATGACAGGATGCTCTTCTATGTAAGAGTTAACATAGCTATTGTGCAGTAGTTCAGTTGAACACACCTCAACTGGATGGTCAGGCTTAGATCGTGAGCCAATTTGCCTACAATAGTGCTAAGCATACTGCTATTGTGTAGAGTCTTTTTATGCTTATGTACGGATATCAACCCAAGTCTCTGGTGACGGTTGGATTGAAAGGTATTTAGCTTGATGTAGCTAAGGATTTCTTGCTGGATATGCAAGAGAGGCTTGTGATTGCATGGGAATCTACAATGACTGCTTAGGATAGAGCACGGTTTTATGCTGATATTTTGTCAATGGAGTTTTTCGAAGGGATGCTGGTATACTTGGATATACCTAAAGATGCAAAGACATTGAGGACCCATTTGGTAGGCATTGTGGGCCATTTTCTTTAAAAAGCTCAGCACTGGCAGTAAAAACTGGAATTGCTTCAACATGTAAAAGTTCATTCCATCTTTATGTTAGGAGACTTAAAGAGCTGTTGGGAACCAGGGACAATTGTGGAAGTTGAGGAGATGACTTATATTCCACATGAGCATGGAAAGGTTTCAGGTAGGCTAAGTGCTTTCTTCTTATCCACATCAATTGCTACCTCGAATGCTAATCTGCGAATTATTGGACTTAATCAAGCAGTGTTAAGGGCCCTGGGATTAAGATTTGCATGCTTACATGAGGTTTACAGCCATGTACAATAAGTGGGGGCCAATCAGCTATATCTAGCTGGTATGCTATTTATGGCAAGATGCTCTTCTATATAAGAATGGCCAGGGTAATTGAGTTGAGGGCACCTCAACTAGATGGTCAAGCTTGGATTGTGAGCTGCTTACTGTTAGAATATCACTGTCTTCACCTGTGAGCCCCCGATTCGAGGGGACAAGTTGGCAGGAGATAATAGGGGGATGAAGAGGGCATGCAGGGAGATAATAGGGGGATGAAGAGGGCATGCAGGGCAGTATTGTGGCCTGCAAAGTGCAGCCCAAGAGGCCTGCTTGAGTGCCTATTTATAGGCCAGTCCAAGTCGGCCTGGTCAGCTCCTGGTCAGCCAAAAAAGCCGGCAGGGGACGGACCCCCTGCTGGTCGGTTTTATGAGCCCTGCACATAGTCTATATAAAGCACTCCTCCCTCCATTCACTCATCCACTGGACCGAAGCCTCTACCGACGGGGAGCGTTCTTTGAGGGAGGAGATCTCTGAGGATACTCAGCATTTTTGGACAGCACCTTGTTGCCTACTTAGTGCTCATCTGGAGCTTGTTTATCCCACACTCTGAGTTCTGTCTCTCTCTCTCTCTCTCTCATGTGCTGTTCCAGTGAGGTTTCATAGTATATGTGTGATCATCTATATAGAGGTTTCTGAGTGTTCTATGAGCTGAGATTGTAGAGAGGTGTGAGAGATTCTATCCTTCTATTTCCAACACTTACATGGCAGATGAAGGATGCTGTGCTGTGGGTTCCTTGTGGGCGAACTTTGATGCCAAGATCTTTGGCATAGGTGTTAGTTCATTGCCACATGCTCAGGGGTAGTTTGCGTGCCTCACTATTGTTTGTTACTAAGAGCTATTAAGGATGTGATTGGGGTTAGATCCAGATGAGATTTGACACTTGGCTTGTTGCCTCTGTGCTGATTTACTTTTGTGGCTAAAAACCTATCTTTTGACTTCTTACGTGCTGAGCTACTACATCTCTGAAACTCAGAGAGTCAAGGAATGCACATGGCATCTCAGCCCAAGATTATTTAGCACATATCTAATTTCTAATCCTATAGTGGCCTTCAATAATCAGTTTATGACTGAGGGTCTTTAGGTTTCAATTTGAAGTCTCTAATTAGAGCCATTCCATCACGGTTGACTGCCCTTTTCTCTGCTTTGTGTGCGTCCTTCACTTTAGTGAGTTCAGCATTCCTTAGTTTGAGCTGCGTTGGAGTGAGTTCTTCAGATATCCATACCTGTGTACCTTTCAACTTGTTTGTCTGTCGGAAAATTTTAACTCGTCCTGCCTTCTCATTGAAATAAACTTGTACTTGTGTCCCCTTTTGGGAGATACAGCTGATGTCATTCACAACCCATTCTACTTGTGGTATCCCCTTCTTGAGGCCTGTAAATTTCTCCTCTTCTGTGTGTCCTTCCTCATCATCAAAACAGTCAAGGCAATCCTTTGGCAGTCCCCCAAATGCGCAGTATTCTCTTACTATGTACTATGGCTTCCTGTTCTTTTACCCTGCATAAAGATCTTCTTTATTGATTTTGTTGTTGGCCACAATAGCCATTTCCTTCTTAGCTGAGCTGACCTGAGTCACGAGTGTTGATCATCTCTTCGACGGTGGAGACAAGTGTTGGTGCTGGTGGAGATGTGCTGCATTTTTCCATCACCTCTGCAATGATTTCCTACTTGACTTTGCTCTCCATCTCCTTCACATTCCTTCCAAAAGCAGCAACCATAAGCCTGATCTCTCTAACTTCTTGTTCTAAATAATATACCAGCTTATATACAGCCATTAACCAGCCCCTAAACAGGCCCTGTTTTCAGCCCGTCACACCCTGGCAACAGGCCCTGGCTAAATTCCCCATCTACTTGCAGAATTCATAGGAAGAATAGAAGAGAAAACAACAACCCACATGTTATGTGCATGGTGTACCTAGGGTTGGATAGCAGGTTAACGTGGGTTACAGGATAGCATAGGGCTGGATGGCTATTTTTAGCTGAGATTGCTAATATATAGAGATTGATTCATATATAGTGCTCGCTTTATATGGAGGGAGCTATTCATAGCATTGTGCTATCTATAGCGGGTTTCCTTCTATATAGAGGGAGGGCCAGTGCTATTGTGTATATCAGTTGAGCGCTCCTCAGCTGATGGATGGGCCTTGGACCCAGGCCAGGACTTTGGCCATCTACATGGCGGATCATAGGTGGTGTATCGAAGGTCCTCTGGACGGGCTCAGGTGGTATGGGATGCCTGGGTTAGATACGGGCCTATGGATGAGTCGAGCTGTAGCCCACGTGCTCGGGGGTGGTCGGGAGGATCGAGGCACCTGCGCTATGATTTTGGTTGTATCGAGGACGAGATTATAGGTCAGTGATAGGGTCAGATCCTGCGGGGTCGTGTCATCTGGTATCAGAGCCAGCCTATCACGATTGAATTCAACGCGAGGTATGCAGAAAAGATGTCTTCTAGGTACGCTTTCTGAGATTGCTTTTGCAAATCTGAATTTTCGCTCATGTATGGGCTGAATCGTTGGCTGATGATGTGCGCTCATGATTGGGAGAGTTGCGGAAGAAATAGAAGTCCATAGGCTGTGTGCTCTCTCTTGGTTGCTACGTGTTTGGAAATCGTGATTCCTTGAGAAGGGTAGGCGATGAGAAGACTTGATGCTTTCAGCAAGAGAGATGAGGATGGATCGTTTCTGACCTATAACTACCCACGCTTGGGTTGTTGATGTGATTGGCTGTGTGGGGACACATGACAGTAGGCTGGTTAGGGAAAGAATTCGCTGTAGGTTCTCAAGGATGAGATTCCTACCCTAGAGACCTAGATTTGCTGTAGTTGAGAAGTAGGAGGAAAGAGAGGGCGTTCATAAGCCTAGAAAGCGGCTTGTCTAGGAGATTCGGGCATCAGAGACAGGGGCGATATGATTGGGGGCAGGCGCTTGGCTTTGGGAAGGAGCGTATGGCCTGATTTTAGCGCGTTTTGGCTATTTTTGGCTGGCTGGAGAAAAGCGGGACAGGATCTATTAAAAGCGAGATTGTTTTTTGGTTAAAAAGCAGGTTGCTTTTTTGTTTTTCTCTAGCAAGGAAAGCACTTGCTCTAAATCTAGCGCGTTTTGGCTATTTTTGGCTGGCTGGAGAAAAGCGGGACCAGATCTATTAAAAGCGAGACTGTTTTTTGGTAAAAAAAAGCAGGTTGCTTTTTTGTTTTTCTCTAGCAAGGAAAGCACTTGCTCTAAATCAAGCACCCACCCTAAATTCACCTATCTTTTGCTGGCCCTTCCTGGCTATTTATATACCCGGGATTTCTCTCTCTTTCTCACTTCAGCACTTCAGCGCATGAAGGCGAATTTCCCACCCTCTTTCCGTCTGAGATCAGCCTATTAGATTCCGCCATCTTTCTTGCTGTCCTCTACTCGCCTTCTTCCTTGATTCCACGCAGCACCAGATTCCCTTTTGTTAGTGTGAAGAGCACGCGTTTGGACACAACTGCTTTTCTTCTAGTCCCTCTCCCGTGCGAGATATTTTCCAGCCATGGAAGGACATCAAAGTAATGAGACACCTATGTTGGATTACTGTTTTATTGAGATGGAGGATGAGGCTACATCAGAGGTTATTCCTTATAGACCTCATGACCTGCTACGAGAGATGGATTCCTTGATGGATGAACTCTGGGCAGCTCTTTACTACTATAAAACCCCTCAGTACCAGAAATATATTGAAGAAGGCTCATGCTGTTCTAAATGTAGACAGCTTGTTTTAGAGTCTGAGAAGCGATGAAGAGGTTGAAATCCTCAGTTTTGACCTACACCCAATTATTTTTGGCTCGACTGGATCTTTTGAACCACGTTTGGTTCAAGATGTTTCCCAATTTTGTATGAATTGTAAACTAGTGGCATTTATAATTTGATTGGTTTTTTCAAATTATAACGTGTACTTTTGTTCCATATATCTTGCAGTTTTTTAGATATATGGTACATTGAGGATGCCTGAGACTTTGTTACATCTTAAAGTGGACTTAACTAAGACAATTGGATTTCCCTTTCTCGAATCTTGGTGCGTAGATTCCTGTTTGGTTTCTATTTGAAGTTTTAATCTCGATGTGATTGTGAGTTATGGCGTTTCTTCAAGTTACTGTTTGGACATATGAAGGTTCTTATTGATCAGACCAGGATGAGTCTTGTTGGATACCTTCTTTGAATCATGTTCAAAGGCGGGGTCATTCTGATTCTCACTCTTTTAGCCCGGGGTCGTGGATAGTCAGGATTCAAGAGTTGTTAGGGATGCTACCTGCTGTTTTCTTCTTTGACCTATTGGTTGGGGTATTGTAACACAAGGGGGTGATATTATCACATTAAGAAAAGGATTGAGTACGGATTTGCCACCCTGACTCAATCTGGGATCATCTGAGTTGAAGAGGGATTGGCTACCTGATTCACTCATATTGTCCACTGAGTTTTTTATTTGTAGTATACTTTGGTGGTATGGGACACTAAGGTTTGTTACACTTAAGATTCTCTGATGTGGTGGTATAATCCAGCGTGAAATAATACCCAAGGACCTCTAGGGTGAAGTACAAGTAGGCTGAATTAAATTGGGGGCAACCTGATTAGATTTTTTTTTAACGAGGGCTGACTAAGATTCTTTACCCTAAGAGAAGCCATGTATTTTTGGGTTCAACCTTGGAGCTCCATAGTCTAGACTCAATCTCAAGGAGCGTTACCACATCTCTTCTGATGATGGTCTGTCAGTGCCTTGTTTGGAACTTGATGTTCTTAGATAAGAGATCCTAAGAACTGGATGATCTTGTGACCGGAGCGGTTTATTGTGCACAAGTTTATACAGGATATTCGATAGTGGATCTTGTTTTAAGAGATTTCGGTTTGTATGTTTCCGTAGTCTTTGGATCACATAGGATGCTATTCCTATGATGGTTGACTATATACATGTCTAGAACAGTACCATTGACTGGATATAGCCAACTGAATTTCTACTGATTATTCTCATGTAAGGGCATTTCGAGGATAGATCAGGGGGACCATATCTTTGGTCAGGATTTTGCCCATTGATACTTCCATGAAGATTTTTCTATCATGAGTTATGAACGGATACCTAGTTGTTCTGCGATGGAAAGTCTGTCATGTATTTCAACCCAAGAATTTGAATTACAAGGGTATTCTGTTGAGGGATTTGTTGAATACTAAGTAATTCAAGAATTAGGGTTGATAGAAATTGCAACCCAAAAATTGGCCTCGAGGGGTTCAATTGATGGGGATGTTCGAACAATGATTCCTCAATCTCAACCTAAGATTTTGAGTTCAAGGATACTCAATAGATAAGGTTGATAGAATCATTTACCTTCAGGTACGGATTTTACCATGCTTGTGTACGGATATGTCAACGGAATTAACTCTGTGGATTCAGGCATTACTTGATTTCTCGAGAAGATTACTCGACGATATGTAACCTTGTTTAGAGAGATTTACTTTCCTTGAGTTAGTTATCAAAGATTGTGGCTTTGGCCTTAGATTTTCTTTGATTTGAATCTCATGGAAAGTATAGCACACTCAAATTGATAGTCAAAGTATAGTTATTGGCATGGACTCATCTTCACAGAGTTTTCGGGCTTTGTGGTGAACTCAGGAGTGAGTTCTTAGAGGAAGGGGAGTATGTCATGTGCATGGTTATCATGTGCATGTTGGATAGTAGGTTAACGTGGGTTACGGGATAGCATAGGGCTGGATGGCTATTTTTAGCGAAGATTGCTATATATAGAGATTGATTCATATATAGTGCTCGCTTTATATGGAGGGAGCTATTCATAGCATTGGGCTATCTATAGCGGGTTTCCTTCTATATAGAGGGAGGGCCAATGCTATTGTGGAGATCAGTTGAGCGCTCCTCAACTGATGGATGGGGCTTGGATCTAGGCTGGGACTCTGGCCATCTACATGGCGGATCATAGGTGGTGTATCGAAGGTCCTCTGGACGGGCTCAGGTGGTATGGGACGCTTGGGTTAGATACGGGCCTATGGATGAGTCGAGCTGTAGTCCACGTGCTCGGGGGTGGTCGGGAGGATCGAGGCACCTGCGCTATGATTCTGGTTGTATCGAGGACGAGATTCTAGGTCAGTGATAGGGTCAGATCCTGCGGGGCCGTGTCACCACATAACAGCCCTGACTCCCTATAGTACAGGCAGGAGATGACCAGAATTCTAGCAGCAGATAGTGACATCAAGGAACTAAACAGCAATAGCAGAAACCATGTTAGAGTATAGAATACTTGCCCAATAAGCTTATGCAGCAGTCCTATAAATTTAAAAAAGAGCATAGATGCTGCAGCCAGCCAAGCAAGGTTGCCAACCAGCCACGACGGTCATCCATAATTAGCTAGCTGGCAGGTTCAGTAGGACAACATTTTGATGGGGCTGCCAACCAGGAATCAGTTACAACAGCAGTACAGATATTTGGACAGAACCCAATGGACCTAGAAGTCCTGTAACATATTGCCAATGATTTCTCCTGATGAGGTGAACCAAAGTAAGCAAAGTAGCCCACTAGCAGTCCTTGGAGATGTCCATGTGTAATGGAGGCCCAAGTACCCTAGATGGAGCCTAATTGTAGCAAAACAATAAGGCTGAGATTAATATGTTTAGAGTACATGCACCAATCTACCTCAGCCCTGAAACATATAAATTCAAATCAGGATTAGTTAGCCCTTGTACTTGTTTAAAAAACTAACCAAGAACCAATATCTTCAATCCAAACCTAGCTAGAACTATTAGACCCATGTTAGACTAGGTTAGAAACAAGCAGTTTTACATCCACATGCAAACAAAGGTGGAAATTGCTGTAAGGAGCTGGAAAATAGAAAGAAAGAAAGAAAGAAAATTTATTAGAGTCTTCGGAAGACCGATGGGTCTATGAGACTGAAAGAAAACCTGATACAAATCACAGTAAGGGTGGAGCTACTAAACGAGCATCATCAGCCGTGCTGAGTCCTAAGTCTGATCATACATAATCAAATACATCTGGGTGTGACAATGAAAAGAAAAAAGATTCGGAGCGGAGCGGAGCGGAATCCTCTATATGTCATGTCGCCCTGGCTGGTGCATAGCTGGTGATGGGACGCTGGCGTCCGTCAAGGGGTGCCGTATGTCTCGGTCTCATGAGTCATGGAGGAGGCTCGATGCAAGACCAGAGCCACCGTGACTCCCGTGGGACGTGCCCCAGGTCTAAACAATGACGGGAGGTCCCCTAGAGTGATCTGTGTGTCCCCTCGATGCCTCGTGTGTCATGCTGCGGTCATCAGGTCGGGGTCTCTGTCACGTCTGCGGCTAGATTTCAATTTGGAACATACCAATTTCGCAAAACCTTTTGGCTTCTAAGCATCCCGAGCATGGAAAACTGGCGGAAAGCAGAACCGTGGCTAGCAGATGGAGGTATATGAAGCAAATCATCAGGGCTAGAAGTGGGAAAGATGGAGAGGCAGGGGAAATCTGCAGGTGGGAGTGACCAAACTGGTTCAAGTTGAGCAGTAGGAAGCTCCAAGCAAATCATAAATGAACTAAGAGGGTGTATACTACTGCGATTTGCAGTCCAGTCCTCTATTTGGCAATAGATCTTACCGTTCAGGGTCTAGAAGCCAGTAAGTTGCAATTGGTGTAGAAGCCTCGAGGAGCATGAACAAGTGCAAGGAGTAGTAAAGAATGGAAGGCTGATGGAGCTTGTAGGGAGCAACAACAGGCTAGGAGTCAAATCACAATTTTGAAAGAGTGAACCTGTAAATTAAAAGAGAAGTTCGTAGTCTAGGAGTAGAATGCCAGATAAAGCTAGAAATTTAGAACATGAAAAAGCTGTGAGTAAAAAGCTAGCTTTTAAATTTAATAAAGATTTAACTTTATCATTTAATTGATTATTCCAGGTTCAGATAGTATTTGATTAATTAGTTTAATTTTTAATTGTGTTTTTAATTTTTCCCCCGGATGATCCCACACAATTAATTACATATGTAGGCCTAAAACAGATGCACTCCGAGGCTTGCTAGGCTTCTTATCTTGACCTAAACAACTCAGAACTGACTCAAACTCAAACCATCTGTTAAAGCTCCGTACTTCAACTAATGTGCATGTGAGTGATGGAGCTTCCTCATTCAGTCAACCGTCATAGCCCAACGCATCAAGGTTCTCCCCCAAAGCTAGTCTAGGGGTGTTAGGAAGAATAATGGGTATAGAACTACCGACCCTACCGGTGTTTGGAAACCCTTGTGGACGTGTGAAGTGTGATCAGTCTCATATGGCGTGTTGATAATTTGATGTGATTTGGTAAGGAATATTCAATCGACTTGTAATTTCAGTGATGTGAAGTCCACCCGTCAATAATCCCAACAAGTCCACCCCGTGCAATAATCCCAACGTACTCTCATTGGTAAGAAATAAATCATATTGAAGATGGTAAAGTCATATTGGAGATGACAAGATCACACCAAAGGTGATATGGTCAAACTGAAGGTAAGCGGCCGTACTGAAGATGGCATAGCTATACTGAAGATAGCTTGCATGGTGATCAGCCATGATTATAGAAAACCTCAGAACCAATAATAACCTATGGGCAGGCTTTGCAGTAAAAGATAGCCGGCCTGGTGTGTGAAGTCACTCACACAAAGAAACTCATGTGTGTAGTCAATAAAAATATGCATAGAAAATAAGTATCCATAAATGTAATACATAATCGTGTAGATCTGTTACAGGCATTCACTCTACCACTTTTTGGGGAGCACTATGTGTTACTGCATGTGTTACTCTGCTTGTATCCTTAGTTCTGCAATTTCTGACGGACCCTGTTGTCAGGTAAGCTTGTCCGCTGATATCCCCTCTTGTCGATTCCAAGTAATCGTCTCATGTTATTCAAATTTGAAAATAGTTTGTAACAGTTTCTCAGTGTTTGCACCGATGTACGGACTGTTTTGTTTGAAATGTGAGCTCTCCGACACTGACTTGAAAGGCTTAAAGATTGTAATTTTATGTTATAATCTGAAAAGTATGCAGAATGAAGGAAAAGTTGATTTAAAATTGCTAATTCCAGCTAATGGTAAGGGTATTTTTTTTACTGGGTAGAGACAGCAGAGGATGAGGACTGCATAGCAACACCCTTTGTGTATAAACAAGAGCCTGCTCTTCTGGTTGTATGTACACAATAGCCTATTGGGAACGCTGCAGTTTGTTCTTTCAACTGTTTTGTACGCTGCAGGCTGTCCTTGCATCTCGTGCTATTTTATTGTTCTACAACTTGCTTGCTTTATTTATTGCTGATTGACATCAATTAGAGTCCAGGTTTTACAAGGAATGTGGAGTATTCTTCTTCCGCCAGCCTGCATAATGACCGAATCTGTTCTTCACTCCTGAGAATTTTAGTACAAAGACTTCTGTGTTGTTGGTGGGGTGTGGATATGTCCATGTGATAGCTTGCATTTACACAATGGTCCACGCCCAAGGTTTGGCGGGGTGACATTGGTGGCATTGGAGTTGTGATGGTCTCGACCTTGTGTGAGATCCTGTCATGAGATTGAAAGTGCACTGTGTTATGCATTTATATAGTTTATTCATGTTCTTTAATTCATCTAGATGTATTGTTATCATGTACAAAAGAGTGCCTTGACACAAGTGGATATCCAAGATTACAGTTTTACAACAGTATAGCTTGGTAGTGACTTTAGTGTATAGAATGACATTCTCTATTGAGTTTTGTTCTCTATGTTTTTTACTTGGTGATAATTCACTCCTGTTAATGTTTGAATAGTTGGGGGCAATTTTGCTCTCATATGTCATACTGGTCTTTCTGGATGTTGAATCAGTCTTATCTCTTATAGTTCGCCAATTTTCTTATCTGTATTCAAGCTCTACAAAATTAAGTTCTATACTATCTGTATATCTCTATATATTTGGATTAGGGGTTGTTGCCTGATATTCGTCCTTTCTATGCTCTGATTTATTTTTCCCCCTTTTTTGCAGAGCAAATGCACAGCAACCCAAGCTGTTTGTAGGCATGATACTCATTCTTATTTTTGCAGAGGCACTGGCTCTATATGGTCTGATTGTGGGCATTATCCTGTCCTCTCGTGCTGGTCAGTCACGAGAATAAAGTGCAGAGGCAGACCTTCCATGTAAAGTCATGTACATTGATTCCTGCCATTTTGGAAGGTGTTTTTTGTCACTGGCCTTTATGGTTCTGATTGAGGCTCAAAAGTACTCGTATAGCTTCCATCTGTTCATTCCATGATTCATGATGCTGTGCTCATTTTGGAGATGTTTTTTGAACAAAAGTTTTGGAATAATGCAGAGAGACTCGTAGTTATTCTTGTACTATGTCAGGACATGATTGTCAACACTCTGAAGGTTTTTATTAGCGAATGTTATATTGTTCAAGCTGCATGATTTTGCCATGATTCCTGTTCAGTATGATGGTATAATAGGAAAGTAGGGTAGGTGCTTTTGTAATTGCTCCTCTCTTTTGTGACGTCAACTGGCCATGCTTGAACCAGCAAGATTATGCACTGAAAATGAACTAGAGGGAGTTTTTTAGACAGAGTGTTGTGGCACATGGCTGCACAGATTTTGTATATATTTGAGGTTACTTGGGAGAATCAGGCAATATTAATGGGAGAATCGGGAAATAGTTACCTCAAAAGCTTATCTGTTGTGTGAAAGATAAGATAGGGTGCGCTTCATTGGTATGTCAATCCAAGGGTGGTTTGGTATTTTGGTGTGTATTGCTCCACGTGTCTCATAGTATAGAGGATGGATGGATCATGTGGCAAACAAAAATGTTAAATTGGCTCATCAAATTTTTAAGATGCCCTAGAAATAATGTTAGCTTGTAAAGATACAGTTGTTGGTCCTCTGATTTTGTTGAATTTGCAAAACCTTATTGTCAGCAATATTTTAATGTGTAGTTGTAGCTCTAGCATATGCCGTTGGCCTCTCCAGCTTTGGGGGGCTTCGTGCAAAAGCCAGCACCTTGAGTCTCATCATATGCACTTCAGGTCTGTGTTATACATGATTGAGTAGGGGTATGTGTAGTTTTTTGTCATGAAACACACTGCCATGTTATTGCGGCATTTGTGTTTCTTTACACTACTCTTGGCTCGAAATCGATTGCATAAAAACTTAAGATCTATAGCATATACCCATGCTCAAATATAATTATATTATTTTTGGAGGTCATCTATCCGGGGCTAATCATTTAGTCTCTGTTTTTTCCCACTTCCTTGTTTTATTAAAGATATAAATTGCTAACTAAATAAAACATAAATTGTTTCCTTGTGCTTGTGTTGGTGTTTCATTTGTTTTCTTATGTTTGTTTCCTTATGCAAGCATTAGTGTGTTTGTGTTTTGATTTTATTTTTTTTTCAAGAGAAAATAACTTCTATTGATGCTTGTAAAAAAAAATGATCATACAAGTTGGCAAATACCATAAAGGTGCCAATCATGAAAATCAACGAAAAATTAAATGATGGTTGTTAGAAAGGCACTCATGTTGTTAGAGATCTTAGCTCATTGCCTAGGGATTCTTTGAAACAGGGGCTAACAACCAGGGTGGTAGACTATACAACCACCTGATCCCTCTCGGAGTGGTGTTGTAGAAAATACCTATAGGCCAAGCCTTGCAAAAATGTTCCTGTTGTGCGACGGTAGCTCGAGAACTTGGAGAGCCTCGCTCTCAAATGGTGCGAAGATGGTGTCTTGCTAGATGGCTACCAAGGTGGCCGACGGTGGAACATGGTGCTGGTCCATAACCCAGCTGCAACGAGCAACCCAGAGGTCCCATGTTGTAATGCTGGCTACTATCTCCCACACGTCCTCCTCTGACGAAGGAAGAGGTTGATGACTAGTGGGAGGGGTCGCCTCATGTAACTCAACATTGTGAATGCTTATGCCTTGTATCTTGTATGTTGGAGAGACCATGTCAATGGGAAAGGCATGGTCACTTACTATTGCACTTTTGTACGTAGATGATCTAATTGTGACAAGAAGCAAGGATAGCTTCATCAGAAAATTGGAACAAGACTTATTTGCAGAGTTCGACATGAAAGATCTTGGACTTATGCACTATTGTCTTAGAATTGAGTTCTGGAGAGATTCAGATAGCACATTCATGAGTCAGCTCAAGTATGTTGATAGTCTCCTGAAGAAGTTTCATATGGTAGATTGCAAGATTGCAGCCACTCCCATGGAACAGAGTTTGAAACTTACTAAAGATTCAGAAAAGCCTACAGTCAATGACAGATACTACAGGCAGCTCATTGGATCTCTTATATATCTGACAATCACATGGCCAGATATTTGTTATGCAGTAAGCTCACTACCACAGTTTATGGCAAATCCAAAATAGTCTCATTGGAATGCAGCCAAAAGAGTCTTGAGATACATCAGAGGTACAAGACAGTTTGGGATAGAATACAGAGGAAGTCATCCACGGTTGCATGGATATTGTGATAGTGACTATGTCGGAGATCATGAGACCAGGAGATCGACACAGGGATATGCATTTTTCCTTGGTCAAGGTGCTATATCATGGTTGTCAAATAAACAACCAACTGTTTCTTTGTCTTCAACTGAAGCAGAATATAGAGCACTCACTACAGGTGCATGTGAGGCTATATGGCTTAGAAGACTATTGTCAGAAATAGATTACTTTGATGAGTCAAAGCCAACAACAATATAGTGTGATAATCAATCGGCTCAAGCATTGGCCAAAAATCGAGTATATTACTCTAGGACAAAGCACATTGATGTCAGAGAGCACTTCATCAGAGAAAGAGTGTTACTTGGTGACATCACAGTGCAGCATTGTGATAACAAAGAAAATGTTGCAGACATCTTTACCAAACCACTCGGTAAAGAGCTATTCGAGAAACACCGACTAGCTCTTGGTTTGAAGTAGAGGAAGGACATTCCCATTAAAGGGGTGTGATGGAATGTAATGCTCAGTCCTTCTTCAATTCCCTAGCATCATCATCTTGAGGGAAGGCCTACTTCATGATATTGATCTTGAGAGAAGGTGTTGAGAGTTCACGCTCAACATCATGTGATCATGTGTGCATAGCACCATCACGTGATCATATGTGCATAGCACTAACCTTATAGAGTGCTATAAAGGAAAGGGTTAGATCCCCTAACCCTAACCCTAAAAGGGTTTGTATATATTCTATTTTTTCAACTAAATCTAGTGTACAGTTAGTCATTTGTGGTGTGCTCTCTAACTGTGTCCTCTCTCCTCATCTCCAGTCTTCTCCTCTCCCCTCTTCATATTTTGTCACACTCCTCTCCTTCCACAACATACCCTTAACCAATCTTTTGTCCTCTGCTGCAAAATAGCGCATGAGTGTCTCTTTGTTGTGAGGACACAATGGAAGTTGAGAGGGTGAGAGGGAGCTTGAGAGACACGAGTTTTGGTGGGTGCAGAACACCCTAATCTTCAATTTCATCCATATATATATGTGTTTGAGTATTGTACATAACCGGGGTTAAGGTACAGTGGCCTTTAACCCGCACAACCTCCCACTTAAAGGCCAATGTGCCTTTAAGGGAGAACGACCAATGCAATCTAAAGGTTAAAGGCTGTGACAACCCAGCAAGGAGTTTACTTCTACCCAGTACTATCTACTATGCACGGGGCCCTGCAACTAAATAGTAAAGAAAAGATTTCCGTCGAACGGCGAAGGGGTATCAGGGTATAATATTTCCGTCGAACAGCGAAGGGGTATCGGGGAGGTCACTGTGCTGCACACAGAAGGCTCCAGCGAGGCGCGACAAGTGATGGTTTCTGAGGCACCTCTCGCATCTGCTCCACCAACCAAGGGCCAACAAGGAGACCTCCATGCGCTATCATCCAGAAAAAGTAGATCTTCCACGGTCAGAGATTGGACCAGAGGCGTGTCCAGAACTTGGATCTCACCTCTCGAGGTACCTACTGCGTTGCCCAATGCCTCTCTCTCGATGGAGTCCACGCTACTATCTCCAAATGCAAGCGACGTCCTATGCGTTGTCACTGAGGGGACGACCGTCCCATAACCATAAGCGCCAGTGAGCTACATCCAGATTTGAGATACGATAGGGGTCGATTGACCACTCCTTGCCCAGACAGCCCACTACTCTGATACTCTGCCACCCTAATTGATCCAAGGCTCCATCCATCTCCGGATCTCCATCTGTCAAAGATTGCAAGAGTCCATCTAGACCCAACTGTAGAACCAGGCTAGGCTGAGAATGGGAGGGAGGGGGCATAGCTGAATCCGAAGAGGTACTCCTGTCCCTAAGAACTAGCCCAACCAATGTGTTGGTGTGAAACTCTGAAGGCTCGCCCACCAAGATTCTAGGATAGCTACCTCAATCTCTGCCATCCTCAGGCCCGCACCTCGAAGATGTGAGAGGGTCTCTAATCATACCTTTGCATCAGTCGAGAGTCTCGCCCACGTCCTAAAAGATCGAACTGGGCCGCTGTCCCACTGTGCCCAACCAATGTGTAACCTTTGTCCCAACATGCGACCATCCTGATCTCGGACCTCCGAGTGCTAGATCAGAGGTTCCTGTGCAAACTTCTCCAAAAATTGAGGACTAGCCTAGATAAGACCCCCTGCTAATCGCTACCAAACTAAGAAGAGACTCCACATCAAGGGAGAGCCCTTCCCTGTAAGGGGGGCCTCCGAGAAGAGCCATCTGTGTGACTACTGCCACTGACCTTCCATGTAGGGGGTGTTCCGAAGGAGACTACATTGCAGAAGAAGCTTCCAGGGCTCTGTATCTGGAGTGAGGCCCCTCCCTACCAACTTGCCCAACAAGGCTCTGCTCTGCATCTCCGGATCAATTATGCCCAATCCTCCCTGGGCCTGGGGCAGGATCACTGTCTGCCAGGCTACCCTAGCTCAAGTGTTACGTGTGCAATCCGATCTTGCTCAAAGGAAATTGCACACTAAGCGCTTTAGCTGTCCCATGCATCCCTTGTGAAAACACCAGCACAAGGAAATGTACCGGGCAGTAGCAAGGAGGATCTGGTTAGCCACCAAGGCCCTTCTTGCAAGAGAGAGTTTGGCCGAGCTCCAGTACAAAAGCTTGTGTCGAACACTCCCTAGGACCGGGGACATATGCCGCTCTACTAAAATATCAATGCCAACTTGGCAGCCAAGGTATCTCAATGTCTACCCCCTCGGAATTCACTCGAAGCCCAGTACTGAGCTCCAATCCTGGATCTCATGTGTACCTCCTTTGTCGCTGCGAGAAAGCCGACTGATTTGATCTAGTTGATCCTGGAGCTTGAGGCTAGACAATACACTGCCAAGGCCTCCCTAAATGCATCCAAGCTCCAAGCTGAGCCCTCTACAAAAAGGGCTATGTCATCTACAAACTCCGAGTCCAAAAGCTCCTCCTCCTGTCGAATCATCCCCATGAGTCCCGCCGACTGAGACCTCAGAAAATACCCTAGGGCCTCGGCTACAAAGAGGAATAAGAAAGGGGCAAGGGGGCATCCCTGTCGAACCGAGCAAGAAAGCGAAAAGGCCTCCCCCGTGTAGCCACCAATAAGTATCTGGCTCAAACTACCTGCATAAAGGGCTGAGACACCCCTGATCCAGCTATCCGAAAAGCCAAGCCTCTGCATGGTGCCCTCCAAGAAAGACCACTCCACTCTGTGATAGGCCTTCTTGAAATCCAGAAGCAAAATCACGAGAGGTTGAGACTCCTCTCTGGCCCAATCCAATGACTCCCAGAAAGTAAAGATGTTGTCCAAGATGCTATGCTCCTGGACAACAAAACCTGTCTACGTGTCATGGATGATGTCCACTATAGGTGAGGGCGAAGCTACAAGCTCAAGACCTTGCCCAGTATCTTGTATGCAATGTCAAGGAGAGTGATCGGTCTCCAATGTCTCAGGTTCGAGCGATCCCCCCCCTTTGGGATCAAGCATATCCAGCCACGACTTAGGGTCGAAGGGAGAGATCCCAAGTCGAAAATATCTTGAAAAGCCAAGCAGGGGGGGTATGAATGCACTCCTAGAAGCACCTAAAGAAAGCTAGGGACAACCTATCCTCCTCGGGGCACTTCTGGGATGGAAGAGCCCGAAGGGCCTCCCAAAGCTCCGCATCTGAAAAAAGTGCATCTACTTAGCTACTCACACTTTGGGAGACCACCTGCAGAACGTGCGCCCAAGCTAAATCTCGGGCTGCCAAAACCTGCGGTGACCCCTCCTCGGCCTGGAACAAGCGCTGATAGAATTCTGAGGTCAACTCCAAGAGGTCCTATGGATCCGAGTGCATCTTCCCACTAGAGTCTCTCAATCTCTACAACTGTGCGCAACGGGGTTGGATCTAGGGCCAATGGCCTGAAAGAACTACCTAGTCATCCTCCTGTCACCCTACTGTACCCACCGAGATCTAGAGGAATGGTAGGAGTACTCAGCCCATCTCACCTCAATATCATGAAGCTCCAAGCGAGCGCACTCATACCGGTCTGCTAACGACTATGACTCTGAATCTTGCTCCTGAAGACATTCAATGGAGGCCAAGTCCCACGGCAAAGCCCTCTCTCTATCTTGAAGAGTATGATGATGGTGCAAAGCATCGGTGCGAAGCTCCTCACTGCTCCGCTGAATCGCCTCAGCTGCCGACACGGCCCAACCTCCCTGTGGGGGGACTTGGGCTCCTACCAAATAGCTATAATACTATGTTGTACCTCCTCCAGGACCAAAGCATCTGGAATGCGGACCCCTCTCTGTGGTAGGCCATGATGGGGCTACTCTAGGTGAAGAACGATAGGGGAGTGGTCTACCGAGAGGGTAGTCCCTACTAGAATACCAGTGGCTCCACCCCTATTCATGGCCCAATCTCTGACATAGAATCTGTCTAGTCTCTCAACAAGTAGACCATCCTACTGTCGCTTCCCAAAGGAGAAACTAAGGCTGCTAGGAGACCTAGAGAACTCCGGTTCCCTCCATGGGTCCCGACTGCAGATCGAGAAAATGAACTGCTCCAAAGTGCTTCTTTTCAAAAGAAGCCGGCATCCCAGAATAAGCACCCCCGCACTTGTCCTCCTCAAACTTGAGATTGTTGAAGTCACCTCCAACAATCCATGAGTCCCATCCAGCGGGAGGGACTCCATCAACCGGCTCCAGAAGGCGGGTCGTTGTTGTCCTACAACAAGTTAGGGCATACACATTGACAACCCCAATCGTGGAGTCCCCAATCCTGAAGTCCATACTGCTCTACCTGGGATGAGCTTGCCTTGATCGTACACATCCGCTCCAATGGATTGGGACACCAAAATGCAAACCCCCCCACTCCTTCCAACCATGGGGACCATACCTCAGGGCCTCTGCCTGCTAGAAGGAGGTGCCATCTAGGTCGAACATCTGCGGCTGAAAACATATGCTCCTGGATTAAGACTGTCTACCCAACCACTGCGCTCTTCAACTCCTGTCGAAGTAATAGATGCTATGGTTGCTGACATGCGTGGTCATGGAGCCCATGCACATTCCAACTCACCATGGTCCCAACTCATGGGGAGGTAGGGGGAGAGGAGAACAAAGCTTGCCTATGAGTGGGAGCCTATACTGAAAGTAAAGACCTCTAGGACTTTGCTATAGGTTTAGATGGGTCAGCATCGCACCAAGGGCATAACTGACTCGATGCCTACCTTGGTGGCCCATTGCCTCAGAAATGAGGAATCAACCCCTAATCTGTCTGCACAAAGCTATAGAGTCCAATACGTGGCCTGCTTCAGTTGAACCTCCGGGTCCCAGGCGAAGCACACAAACTGCAACACCCAGCTCCTAATGGTCAACTAAGAAGCCAAGCTAAAAAGTGGCGGTGTCACATGGGTGGCCCACATCTCCCTCCCCTAGGGGCCAAGCCACTCCTCCATCATGTCAAACATCTGTTGCTACATAATAAGGTCAAACAATTTGGAAGTCCAATGCTCCTCTCCAGATGTCGTGAAGAGGAACTCCCAGAAAGGGCATGACCGTGAGCCAAACACTCCTATAGAGCCTCCTCGGGGCTGCAAAATCAGTACAAACACCTTTAGATCCATCGAGTATATTTCAGGGATCTCAAGATAGTTCCACTATCCTAGCTGCCAAAACTCTCTAGGTAGAGGTTGTCTTGGACGAGGCTTGGGACTTAGAAGCTATGAAAGCAGACTGCTTGAGCTCTGCTGCATGGAGGAGGATGCACCAGGACTAGGCTACGCCTAGGAAGAGGGGGCCCGAGGCTTGCTACAAGGGAGAGGACTCTGGCACCCCCTTGCCTAAAGGCACGGATCTAGAAAAAGAAGGGGGACGAGTAACGGAGGGGGCAGAGGGGGTTGCAATCTTGGAGGCAAGGAGGGGAGGTGGGCAAGAAGGGGGGGCGGGTGATATGGGTGACTGCAGGCTCAAGGGGATGGGATGGAGGGAGGGGGACTGAGGCAAGGGATGGCCCTGATGGAGGGTCCATCGAGACCTACTCTCAGCAGTGGCTCTAGGCTCCTACTGCAAAGGGGCTTGGGCGCTCTACTCTGTTAGTGCATGTGGCTCAGTTGGGAGATTGAAGGTCTCCTCCTCCTGCTCCATAGGGGTAGCCTCTGTCAGCTCCTCCTGAGGCTGGGGGATCATCGATCGAGCTCTTTGGCACTCTCTGTGACCCTAGTCCGATACCTGTGATGCTTGAGCGCTGCCTTGATGGGCTTCTGGTGTTCAACCTTGGTCCAAGTCTCCTCAGAGGGCTCGACCCAAGGTGTTTGCTAGTGCTACTGATGATTTGACTACCTGGCCCGATACTTGGGAGCCTTCTGCCCCTACCTGGGCTGAGGGGGAGCCCCCTGCTCTTGCCTAGGCTGAGGAGGATCCCTACCCTAACCTCTTATGCAGTCCCGAGCTAAGTGTCCCATTTGTCTACATCGGAGGCACTGGCCTGGAAGCCCAGAGACCTCAACTCTCTGACGTAGTTCGCCTCCATCCAAGGTCTCCAAAGGGATCTCCTTAGGAAGCATCTCGGGGGTGTCCACAATCACTCTGAGCTTGGGGACCCCATCATCTATGACCACTGTGGCTGCCGAGGAAGGAGGAGACTCTAGCACCGTACCAAAACATCCTCTAATAGACTGGAGAATGGATCTATACTCCTTCGGGAGCCTCGGGAATCGAAGCATCATCGAGAAGCGAGGTACGTGGTGAGTCGTGTCCATGTCCATCACTGTGAAGCCATGGTACCAAGGGAAGAGGAAGACCAGATGAGGACCAAGAAAGAGACGACTCTGCTCCACAAGTGACAAGGTGGTCTCTAGAGAGCTCAACTGGAGAAGGAAGACCCCTCTCCCATAGATGGTGACCTCCTAGATGTAATCATCCCCTAGGGCTAAACTTGCCTGAAGCCAATCCCATGAATCTATCACCTCGAGGGGGTGAGCCCAACAATTCGGCCTACCACCTGAAGAGCCTTCACTTCACTTTGAACCTATTGCTTATCCTTCGGAGAGAGCAAAACCTTAACAGTATTGGGAGTCGAAGGTGCTGCCATTTGAGCCCCTCTTGTAAGACCAAGGGTTAATATCAAGGTTGATTTTCAAAAAAAAGCAATTAACCCGTTGCTGCATGAAAAGGAAGGCCAAACAAAGGAATACCCTCCACTATAGTTGATGGGTCATATGCCTCCAAGAAATCAAGCAAAGTGAAACATGAGTTTTTGTGTGTTTTGATTTGTTAGTATGTGTGGTTGATATTTAACCTGCCTCTCTCTCTCTCTCTCTCTCTCTCTCTCTCTCTCTCTCATATTTCTTTCCTTATTATTTTCTGTCTATCACAATTTTTTTGTTTGGTTTGGGATTTTTCAAAGCTTAGTAAGCACTGGGCTTACGCCACTGGGCTTACGCCAGAGATTTCAGAATCTTTCAAAACCCAGATGGCAACTTGTGCTTTGGTACTATTAATTGTTCCTTTGTCCTTTTACTTGTTTTATAAAAGAATTTAATTTGTATATGTTATAGTTTAATGAATGTATATTTTTAGGTCAGCTTAGTGGACAACCAAGTTTTACAAGAATTTTCATTCAAGTGGTGGCAAGCTTTTGTGCTTCATTGATTTATCTTTTGAGGGTCCATACATCATACCCAAAGGTAGCTGCCTTATCAAATATATGTGTGACTTCTTGCATATGTTGAGTGAATATGCTTGTCGATTCGCTTTTTTCTTTTGTTTGCTTTATTTTAACTTCAATTTTTAGGATCACGCAAATGTAGCCTTTTGGGGAGTGAGAAGGAATTGAAGATCTCTTGAAAGGCCAACCATAGACGAGCAGCATGAATGGACTCTGAAAACCCTTGAAGAAAGCCAGGGTCCTCTCCTGGGTTATCTTGTGGTGGGAGAGCCTTGAGGGCTTCCTGGATCTCATAACATATTCATGTAATCATGTGCACTTCTTGCATTATTTACATATGTGAACCGAAATACCACAGGCAATGATGGCAAACCTTGCCACTCTTCGAACGTGAAAATTCGACAAACTACCATCAATTTTTACCAATACTATCGATAGATGAAAAATTTATAACATCAGTAAATAGGTGTTCATAGTCGGTAGAGTAGGTACCACCACCAATAACAGTGATAGTATTGGCGGCACACGTGGCGGGAGACTAGATTGATGGTGCTATCATTATTATCGACAGTACAAGGTTCAATATTATGGGTAATGTGGTACCTTTATTGTTGGTAATAGAGCCAATATCTGGGGTAACGAAATAGGTGCTCTTATTACCATGCTTATATAAGGAGCTCGTCAGCCCATTTTCAGCTTTGGATTCGAGAGAGAAATTTTCCCTCCTCTCTTATGCCCCACCCAACCTAGGCAGTGCCTCTTGGTACTTATGCCCACAAGGAAGGGAGCTAGAACTACTCTAGAGGTCTAGGTTCTTGGACTCTCTCAAAGGGGGAGGTGGTTTTTGTACATTTCTCTTTTGCATGCATTATGTATCATGTCACTCGCATTCATGATGCATGATGCACTATATGGTGTACACCACGAGTTGCATTGGATTTTCTATATGTAAATATTATATATAATTGTGAACTTTCACACATTTTTTTGTACAAAAGGTTACGGACTAGCTCTAAGTGCAAGCATGTTATATTAACAAAGGCAAAATGCAAGCTAGGTAACCTAGTGCACTGAGAGCAGTTGTCAAAGCAAATAAATAGCAAGTTGGAGAGAGAGAAAGGGAGGCCACAATAGAGAGCACAAATAGCTTGCTTAATATAAAGCGCAAGGTTGTAGAGGACATGAAGAGGTTGCTAGAAGTAGATGCCCAACTTGTGTACTTGTCAACATCATGAGATGCATTGCTTGGATTTGAATCCCTCATTGGCAATGTCTACACATGCTTTGGGGAATCATGTGTTGCAAGACTGCCATTTATTGACGATATCCGTGCATTGCAGATGGAACAATGAAATGCAGTATGGTCTTTGCATAGACGTAAATTCCTATGATCTGACAAGAAGGCCCTAATGATTGAGTGTTGGGAGAAGAAGTCAGCACTCATGTTTCATATGTCAGAGGAGTGTGTTGAGGAAGATGAGAAGGGAGGCACTGTCATCTGAAAGGGAAGGTGTAGGGAGATGATGCACAAAAGTTACCATAGCCAGCTAATCAGATAAGAAATATCACTTTTGTGACATTTATCACACAGAAAGAGATCAGGCTCAATAGAACTGTTGGATCTGGAACATACAAGACTATCTATCGGGTCCATCTAATAGGCTATCTTGGCCTATTACAACACATATGATATGCTGGCGAGTGGTACAAGGCAATGTTAGGAACTCATAGATGAGAAGCATGAAGAGAGGCGGCCATACAAAATAGCACACCTTGTCCTTGTCCAAGTTATTGCATCAGACAATTCGTCAATGGTGGGAGCCATTCTAAGTTTTTCGGCAAGATACAATTTAGTTATGTTGATGCGCACTCGAAGGAAGAAGCAAAGGTGAGGGAACAAGTAGAAAATAGGCTAGAGGTTGCAATAAAGAAGGAGACTTTGGTGCAAAAATCTAACTTCATTGTGCACCATTTGATCCATGCTCTCCTTGCTAGACCAGCATGCTTACATCAAGCCCAATGATTCCATACAGACTTATACCCTTGAAACATCTTGCTCAAGTTTACTTCAAATGGTGCATGTCGGATTGGAATTGTTGATTGGAGAATGACACAAGATATTTCAAAGGGGCGTAGAAGATTTTCCAAGAAAACAAAGTGATTGAATGACAAGAGTGATGAGGATTGGGCATAGTAGATTCTCCAATGCAAGGAAGACCATGCTTGAAACACTGGCTTGCACCAAAGTGACAGGTTTTCGCACTTCATGCGAGATAGAGTCTGCGATCCAATGTGTTTGCTTCTGGTTGGGTTAATATTTTAGTTTGCATATTGGCATGCCTGACAAATCACTTTTTAAGTCAATTGTGTTACACATTGATCATAAGATGATGTGGTAGAAAACTCGTTGGACAAGCTTACACCTAAATATGCAATGCGACAACTATAGGTGCTTTGTTATGATGGGCAATTCACTATGTAACTGATTGAAGAGAAACCTTGCTCAAAAGTTTTGCAAAGGAGTAATAGAAGACAAATCCCTTATACATACAAATTCTTAGTACACATTTGTTAAGATGGTGTAATAATATCATCTTTTGAGTCTCATTTTTAAGCAGTCATTGTTAAGGCATTAACATTCATGGGGGTTTAGGCGGGGATACCAAGGGGTGCAAGGCACGACAACTACCAGTCTGGTAGTTGGTTGCCAACCAATCTCAAGGTTTGTACATTCATCATTCATAGATTATGCAAGAGACGGGATTTCCTCTTGCAGTCTTAGTGTTGTGCACAATCTATATTTCCATTTCAATATGTTATCTCTGATGATTATCCATAGTGTCTACCTCGATAGATAGGGGCAATACACATTGGCGAACACAATTTTTCTTCATTTTTGATATGGCATGTGGTCAGGTTTCTATTTCAGCTCCCCAGTGTTCCTATTGGGGGACGCCAGACTGTGTGAATTTGAGATAAGTAGTACTCACAATTGAGGAGGTTCACACAAAGAAATCTTGGAAGCAACATGAACCCCACAGGGCTTAGGTTGATATCCATTCTGTGCGAACCAGTCAGCACAATGAGGCATTTGGTAGTTGGTCGGCTTTCTCTAGTTTGGACCAGCGGGGCGGAGATTCACACCCTTTTTGGTCCTAACCCAAAGCAAGTTTCATCATGCATGCGCACCCGATGTCGCAGGGACCCTCGGAGCCACTGGTGCCAATGACAGGACAACCACAAAGACATCAACAAACCATCTCAAATGGCAAAGATCCTCAAGAGGAACTCGATGACCAAAAGGTGCCGGATAACCCCACAAATAGAGGCAAAGTTACACTGCCTAGTGTGCGGAGCATATCGTGGTCTGTGACTTCAGTGTGAAGTCCTTTGGGTGGCCGACGGTGCTAGATAACCCCATATAGAGACAAAGTTACACCGCCAAGTGTGCAGAGGATATCATGGTCTGTGACTGTAGTGTGGATTCCTTTGGATGGCCGACAAGTGTTGAGCGAACCTTCTTCACCAATTGCGGGGAGGACTTCTTCGAAGCTCGAGGCTTGTTCGTGGTTATGACTACACGTGTCCTTCCAACTATGTGGTGGTCAACCCGGAGATGCGAGTGTTGTACCCATTGCGGCACTAGCCCATGTCAAGTACACGAAGTTCTTTGGAAAGTCTAAGGAAGACTTGGATTCCCATATCTGACAGTTCATGAAAGTTTATGCACTCAACAATCTAGGAGCAGTGGTACGCCTTTAGTAGGAGCCTGTGTTTGAATCCACAATGGGGGGCAAAGCATCCAAATGGTTGGCAAAGTACCCCTCAAACTGCTTTTAGGCCTTTGATGCAATCATGCTCACATTTTCACAAGGAAAAAATGATTCCGCAAACTTTGGAGGGACTGCAACTTCTGAAGCAAGGAGATCAGGAGGCAGAAAACTATGTGGCACAATTTCAAACCTTGCTCTCTGTAGTGGGTACCGATGGCTCAACAACTAGTCGTGGAGGTGCTAAATGTGGGGGTGCTAAATGGGTACCTCATTTTCAAACTTTCATAGGATTTGTGGCAAACGGCTATGGCAATAGTGGACAAAGCCACCACAGCATTGGATGTCGTGATCAATCAAGTGACTCAAGCAGGCAAGTCATTGCAAAGCCGGACGGCAAAGTGCCACAAGACGTCCAAGGGAAAAGGGAAGACACAGGCCACCAAGGTACCAAAACACAAGGACAATGATGAGGAGTCGAAAGAAGCTAGTTCTAATGACAACTCTAGTACAGAAAGCAATGAAGAGTCCAAATCCAAGGAGGAGAAAAGATCAAAGAAGACTCTAAAGGAGGGAAGATAGTCTCGGCGGCATCGGAGGTCCTTCACAACCCAAAAAAGTGCAGATGGAGCTATGGTGCGTTAGCTGTCGCAATCTAGGTCATTCAGCTTATGACTGTGACTTAAATGAGAAATGTTGCACAATTTACATGTTAAACATTCACACTGTCGCCACAAACTGCCATTACAGCACTCGAGGTTAATGTGCACAAGGGCAAATGCAATGGCTAGCTCTTGCAGATCTAGGAGTGGCATATGCAGAGGTGCAAAGCAACTCGAAACTACAGGAGCAATAACCATCCTCATCGAGAGGGGGTGCAAGCCGGGGTTGTGCACGACCGCAGGACAAATCACCCAAAGAACTTCCTATTGTGTTTGGGAAAGGGGCACTTGAGGAATGAGTGTCTAGAGGCCTAGGAATATGATCCCTAGGAAGAGGAGAGGCAGAAGATGGTTGGCAAGATGCCCAACGCATCCATAGTGCAAATTGTGGATGATGATCCGGTAGACCCAAAAGTCAAAGTAATCATCCAATTAGGAAAGAAGGTGCATGGCTCTTCTGCATCACATAGTGCCTTGCTCCAATGGCCTATTTAGGAAGAAGTGTGGTGACAAGTGGTGGAATGGGTTAAAGAGGCTACCCCTCCTGGTACCGAAGCCGATGAAGAAGACAAAGCCGAGCTGCAGAGTGCAATTTGTAGATCCTTCGACATCAGTGGAACTAGAGTGGGAGTGGGGTTCAACCTCTGCAAGATAATCCAAGATTTCTTATTGTGGTGGCCAAAACCATAGCTATAGATGCGAGCAAAGTTGTGGAGTTGGGAGTGAAGTCTCTCCTAGATGCACCCATTTAGATTTCTCTAGGATGGTTGTTGTTGTTGGTACCTCAGTAGCTTATTCAGTCTCTGAAAACATCACTGTCCTAGACATAGGTGTATTCTAGGTAGCATGAACACCAGTTTCCCTAGTTCCACTCATCGACATGAGAGTTTAGTCAAGGCACGATGCCAAAAAAAATCACAAGTACTGGTTGATGGCTATTTAGGAGTAAATATTATCACACTCAAGACCTTCCAAGAGATGCGGTGCAAGAATTGGGAGCTAGCACCCTTCTTGGTATGAATGCCAGATTAGAGGCAAGTGCAACCACTTGGGATCCTCAAGGCAGTAGTCCTTGAGGTTGCGGAGATTTTGTTCATGGTCTCATTTGTAGTGTTGAATATGGAGGCCCCCCTTTGTGGAATAGAATTTCCTCTTGGGCAGACCTTGGTTGTAGCAAGCGCGAGTGAAACAAAATTGGGAGCTGAATATCCTCTCAGTGTAGAGAGGGGAGAAGAAGATCCATGTGCCAATGGGGGCAGCATGCCCGCTATTGTTGAATGGGGTAATGCAACCAGTGCTGGTGGAGATGGTCAATATGGCAGATGGTTTGGATAATGATGAGGAGGTAGAGTTCCTAAAAGCTACTCTGGATTCGGTCCCATTGTTCACAGTTGACATGGACACTATTTCAGTGTAGTACTTATGATAAGAGCACTTTGTGGGTGCAACAAATCTCATTCTAGAGTTAGGTGAGGTGGATGAGCCCAGCTTGGGAGAAATGGATCTGTGTATGTGTTTGAACAAGAGCGGCAGTTCAAAGAGCGGATAAATAGGGTGACCCATTTTGAAGAGGATGTTGTCAAAATGGTGTTCCTCAAGGCAAATAGAGCTTCCACACCAATCATGATCAACACCACATTGTTGGATGATGAGTTCCAAACCACACTCGTAATGGTGTTGGCAAAGTTTGTGGATTTGTTGGCATGGGATTGTAGGACCTCAACTCAAAGTTTTATCAGCACAGAGTGAACCCCAAGAAAGATTCCATACCTTCAAAGATACAACACTACTGCATGTATTCGCATGTGGCCCATCAAGTAAAGGTAGAACTAGAATGCTTACTACTACTGCAAGTGGAATTTATAGCACCAATCAAAAATTTGGGGTGGATTTCTCTAATTGTAATTGTTTCAAAGAAGAATAAGAATCTAAGGATTTGTGTCGATACTGCAAGATGAATGCAGCTACTATGCCAGCAGACCCGTTCCCATTACCGTACATGGATTCAATCTTGGATGAGGTTGTGGGGCAAGAAGTATATTCGTTTTTGGATGGGTACAAGGGTTACAATCAAATCTGTATTACACCGGAGGATCAAACAAAGATGGACTTCATCACTGCATGTAGCATCTATGTGTGCACGGTCATGTGGCTCGGGTTGCAAAATGCACCTTCGCCATTCTAGAGAGCCATGGAGGAGACTTTTAGGCATTATATGCCGGATTTTATGAGGACCTTCTTGGATGAACTTAATGTGTTCGGAGCACAGGCCAACCATTTGAAACACTTGCGGTTACGCTACAGACGAGTACGGGGAGGTGGGACTCGGATGAGAGTGGTAGTGTGGGTGGTGGTTCTGGGAAAATTGCGGCACTCCCAACAATACGTATAGTTATGCTCTAGGCTGCAAGAATGGGTGGCAATACGTGGGTGCAATAAAAAAAGGAAAAGGCGGTGCGGTAGCAGATTTGAGAATTGGGAAGATAAATATCATACCCTCGCCCATGTTTTTGAAGACACAGTCACTATGCAAACTAATCTAATTTGGCAACTACAATGTGGTTTATGACAAGTGTGTTTTGGTTGGATCTTAGTGCACATTCTTTGGCACTACATCTGCCACATCACCCACCTTGGTGGTGTGAGGCACGGACCAGTCTTTGAGCTAGCACTACTCCAAGCCTTTACGCTCTTGGCAGACCCCCATTTCTTTTGTTGAAGACATATCAGCATCCACCCACTCATTTAAGCGCATCAAGCTCAATCTTCTCTAGGGTGAGGTGATCTAGGAGCAAATGGAGTGGGAGAAGTGCCCATAATCATGATAAATGGATTACACACAACCACACCCAATGTAGTGGCTTGATGGACATTGAGATGGATTACACACAACCACACCCAATGTAGTGGGCACGCGCACACACACACACACACACAAACACGCACGCATGCACGCACGCACACACACATGCACCTGCACACGAACAATCACATGCACATGCACATGCACACACATGCACACGCACACGTACATGCACAAGCACATGCACACGCACACCCACACACACATGCACATGCACACGCACACACATGCACACACAACATAATTTTGATTTAGTAAATGTATCTCACATACACAGACACTTATTTCTTTACATCACACATGCATACACACACACACACATGTATACTTCTCCAACTATGAAGTATTCTTTTATGTACCTCACATGAAATCTCCCTTTTACACACTCTTTTTTACCACCCCACACACCAAGCCCACTAATCGTCACCCATGCACTCATTCGCTCCTTACTCCACTTGTGACTTAAACTTTACCTGTGGCTTAAATTTATTTTAATTATCTTAGAATCCATATTGTTGTCTATATTCCTAGGCAAAGCGATAACAAGCCCAGCGAAATAGGAATTACCTATCTACCCAAACATAATTATGATGTTCTAACACCTAGTTTGTTTGGATCGTGGCAGATAAGTGGACCTCGAGCTCGGAACTTCGATAGTCTGAAGATTCGACATCTTTTTTCAATATTATGTTTGTCAAACTCAATATTATTAAAAATTCTTGATTTTGATCGAAATTTTTGCAAACTCTAGTTGTTGCATTTTTCAACCTAGATGTCTCAAACATTTTTTCCTTATATATTTCCATTTTTAAACTTTTTATCCAATTGATTGAATTAATTGTATGGCTCAATTGTTGATGGGACTTTCTCATTTAAACACACATACACACACACACACCTTTACTATTCTTCCTTTTCTTTTGCATCCACTTAACTTCTTAATTTTTCCTTTTCCTATTTTTTCTAATTCATTTTCCTTCCATCTCACTGATTCCTCCTAATCTTTTATCAATTTCTTTCTTAAAGCTCAAAACCTCTCTCTCTCTCTCTCTCTCTCTCTCATCTTTAACCAATTTTCTCCTATTTTCTTCCATATTTTTCCCTCTTCCTTCCCCATAATTTTCCCTAATTTCACTTGATTTCTCCCCAATTATTTTTATTAAATTTTAAAAACTAACTTTTTAAATCCTTTTTCATTTTTTTCAAATTCTCTCTAGGTCCCATTTTTTACATCCTTCAAGTCTACATTGAGCAGTTTAAGTCTGTGTCTAAGCCACTATTTTATTGTCACCTTGATAACACAAGGGAGGGTTGTTTATGACACCTGCCTTCCCAATTAAAGTTAAGCTGGTTTTACCATGTTTTCTTGTTGGATGGTGGCAGGTATGTAGACTCTCCTCTTCAATAAAAGAGATGCTTATCAGGACTTCAGCAAGCTCCTTTTTTTTTTGCAAAAACATTATTGTCATTTCTTATCAAGCTCTTATATATTTTTAATGCAATTTTGTAGGTGCTTTACCTACATACTCAAACTCTTCCTTGATTCTATAATGCTCTCTTTCTATCCCCTCTTCATATTTTGTCTTTTCTGACAAAATATGAAGAGGGGAGAGAAGAAGAGTGGAGATGAGGGGAGAGGGCACAGCTAGAGAGCACACCACAAATGACTAACTGTGCACTAGATTTAGTTGAAAATGTAGAATATATACAAACCCATTTAGGGTTAGGGTTATGGTTAGGGGATCTAACCCTTTTCTTTATAGCACTCTATAAGGTTAGTGCTATGCACATATGATCACATGATGGTGCTATGCACACGTGATCACATGATGTTGAGCATGAACTTTCAAAACCTTCCCTCAAGATCAACATCATGAAGTAGGCCTTCCCTCAAGATGATGATTATGGGGAATAGAAGAAGGACTGAGCATTACATTCCATCACACCCCTTTAATGTGAATGTCCCTCCTCTGTGTCAAACCAAGAGCTAGTCGGTGTTTCTCGAATAGCTCTTTACTGAGTGGTTTGGTAAAGATGTTTGCAACATTCTCTTTGCTATCACAATGCTGCAATCTGATGTCACCAAGTACCACTCTTTCTCTGATGAAGTGCTCTCTGACATCAATGTGCTTTGTCCTGGAGTGATATACTGGATTCTTGGCCAATGCTTGAGCCAATTGATTATCACAGTATATTGTTGTTAGCTTTGACTCATCAAAGTAATCTATTTTCGACAATAGTCTTCTGAGCCATATAGCCTCACATGCACCTATAGTGAGTGCCCTATATTCTGCTTCAGTCGAAGAAGACAAAGAAACAATTGGCTATTTGTTTGACAACCATAATATAGCACCTTGACCAAGGAAAAATGCATATCCCTGTGTCGATCTCCTGGTCTCATGATCCCCGACATAATCACTGTCATAGTATCCATGCAACCATGGATGACTTCCTCTGTATTCTATCCCAAACTGTCGTGTACCTCTAATGTATCTCAAGACTCTTTTGGCTACATTCTAGTGAGACTGTTTTGGATTTGCCATAAACTATGCTAGTGAGCTTACTGCATAACAAATATCTGGCCGAGTGATAGTCAGATATATAAGAGATCCAATGAGCTGCCTATAGTACCTGTCATTGATTGTAGGCTTTTTTAAATCTTTAGTAAGTTTCAAACTCTATTCCATGGGAGTGGCTACAATCTTGCAATTTGCCATATGAAACTTCTTTAGGAGACTGTCAACATACTTGAGCTAACTTATGAATGTGCTATCTAAATCTCTCTAAAACTCAATTCCAAGACAATAGTGCATAAGTCCAAGATCTTTCATGTCAAACTCTTTAGATAAGTCTTGTTGTAGTTTTCTGATAAAGCTATCCTTGCTTCTTGTCAAGAGCATAGTTGGTGGTTTCCACCTGAATTGCTTTGCCTTTCTGAGTGTATGTCAATCTGGCTGGAGGTCTACTTTCCTTAGTAGACCCGTCTGAGCTGTTGTGGCTCTGCTTGGGGTGTTGTTGGCAATTCTTACTCTTCTTCATCAACCTGTTCTGTAGATGACTGTGAAATCGGTGCTTCTATCTCCTATGTAGGTGAGGTTTTCCATTCTGATTCCTCATTAAAGATTACATCTCTAGAGATAATGACCTTGTGGTTGATGGGATCATACAATTTGTATGCTTTGCTTTCTTCACTGTAGCCAACCATGATGCATTTACGTGACTTCGCATCCGATTTCCTGCAATGATCATCATGTATGTGGGCATATGCTATGCAACCAAATATGCGGAGATGCCCAATGTGTGGCTTGTGTCCAGTGAATGCTTCATAAGGAGTCATACCCTGTATCGGTTCGGTAGGAAGCCGATTAAGCAAATAGTTTGCAGTGGCTATTGCTTCTGCCCAATACTGATTCGAAAAATGCTTTTCATTAAGCATTGCTCTAGCACTTTTTGCTAAAGTCCCATTCTTCCTTTCAGCTCTTGCATTCTGTTGAGGAGTATCTACACATGTGAATTGTCTTTGTATGATGTGACTTATGCAAAAGTTCATGAATGCTGAAGACATGTACTCACCTCCTCTATCTGATCTCATGACTTTGATCTTTCTGCTTATCTGGTTTTCTACCATGGCTTTAATTTCTTGAAATATGGAAAACACTTCAGATTTCTCTTTCAAAAAGTAGACCCAATAATATCTACTATAGTCGTCGATGAAAGTCAAGTATTAAAGTGAACCATTGATGCTGCAGGTCTAGGCATAACCCCATACATTTGTATGAATTGAATCAAGAATACCTTATGCACGAGAGGTACTTCTAACAAAGTTGGTTCACTTTTGTTTACCAAAGCAGAATGGTTTGCAAACTTTTCCAAGAAGCTATAGCTTTGAAATCCCAATTGCCATATTCCGATTCCTGAGATTTAACCGGTACTTGAAGTTGACATGACCATATCTCGTGCCATTTTGCAAATAGTGGCATCTGTTGCGGGGTAGATGACATGGCATGCTTATCTGGTACTATAGCTAGCATTCTGTATAAGCATCCTTCCTTAACACCTTTTGCCACTAGCTGACATCTTTTGGATTTATCTCCGATAGTGCATTCATCTTCGACGATTACTGCTGAATTGACCGCCTTGATCATACTGCTTTTTGTGGCAATCTCTTTCATAGTGTCCAAACTTGTGACAGTAATTGCACTAGATGTTTGACACGTTGGTGGATGCATTCCCTCATCCTTGAAATCTTCCTCAGTTGGAATGATTTCCTCTTTGTTGATTCTGATGTTGCTGAGGATTATGCTGATGCTGATTTTGCTGATGATGGCCTTGTTGTTCTGATTATTACCACTTCTCTGATGTAATCTACCTCCGCCTCTACTTCTGTCTGAATCTGTGAATGCCTGATCATTAGAATGACCTTTTCAAGCTTGAATAGCTTGAGTCTTGAGTTCTTCACCAAGTAGGGCTGAATGAAGTTCTTCCAGTGTCGAAATTTGTCGTTGAATGGCAATACTCTGGACTAGATTCTCGTATCCCTCTCCTAGTCCATTCAAGATTACTTGAACCATTTTTGTGGGGTTCATAGTCTCCCCTACTATTACAAGTTGATTGTTGTAGTCTTTTATGCGGAGTACATAAGCATGACCAGTTTCACTGTTGTTGCGGAAACTTTGGTTGATTTGGTTTCTCAGGGTGAGAATCCTGGATGTGTTCTTGGACTCATAGAGAGTTGCGAACATATCCCATGCTTCTTTCGATGTCTTAACTGTGTTGAGCTGTCCTAGCATGACATCTTGCACATTCTGCTTGATCAGATGATAGGCATACTTGTCTTTCTTATCCCATTATTCTACCTGAGCTCGAGCAATGGCAGGATCTGCTACAGGTGTGGAAACTGTTTGTGTAATTGTAGATTCCGTTCCTGTTGTTGGTGCTGTGACAACAGATGGAGTAGAGTTACTGGTGGCTAGATCATCCAATGGTCTAGGTGTAGATCCATCGACATACTCCCATTTGCCCTGAAGTACAAGAATGGTCTCCATTTGATATTTCCATGTGTCGTAATTGTAGTTGTCTAACTTAGCAAATACCTCCAGATTGAGGTTGCTAGTCATAGACATGGTGCAAGAAATGTACTCAAAAGTGTCGTAAAAATCTCTGTATGAATCAATTGCAAATACACTGATTATGCCAAGTGAAATCTCTAAACCGTTGGTGAAGATAGAACTGCAATATATAAAATCTAATCTGTATTACAAGGCTTGTGGCAAATGATGCTGGGAATAGCCAAGAGGCTTTACAAGGCTAAAATGATGTGCACAATGCCGTGAGATAGCCAAATAGGCTTTACAATGGTGGCATGTGTGTGTGAAATCAAGTGCTATCTACCCACTGAAATAATCTGCAATGCCTCTGTACTCTCTGAAGTCTGCTCATTGAACTGATGAGCATAAGGTTTCAGGTAATGTGATGATGTGAAACCATATGTGAGCGTATGGACTGACTCTGAGTAGATACTAGTCCGGAATTTCGGGCATGGCTTAGATTGGCAACTTGGGAAAATGCAAAGCGTCCCCTCTATGGCGATCTAGTCTACTCTGATCTAGATCTATACTAGCCATCGATTGATGAAAGAATAGCAAATAATTACTTTTCTTTTGTTCTTTTTAAATGCTGGGTCAGATGCATCAATGTAGAGGCAAATGTACATGAAGGAAGTGGTTTTGACGGTGAGGCTAAAATGTGTGTAACTTGCACCAAAATGTGTGCCTGATGTGACGAGCGCGTAGAGCACAAAAAATTGAGCAACTTTCCTTCTTGGAATGCCCTCAAATTGTTCTTGGATCAAGAGATACGACTTGATCTAGGTGGAGGGGCAAATGGAGTGCAAATGGTGCTCAATGATGATGTGTCACTTTGGGTCACATGCAATGATGATGTGGCACTATGCCTAGCAAGAGGTGTGCTAGTGGAGCCCTATGCTGAGGTGGCAGGAGTGATCACATGCAGTGAGTGACTGTGGAGCATTGTGTGTGCTTGCAGAGGTCCAGTATGCCATGTGGCACTGATGATGTGGTAGATGATGATGTCAACAAAGGTGGCGTGGTAATGATGATGTGGCAGACGATGTGTCATTGATGAGGTGGCATTAATGACATGGCATTAGTGATGTGGTAGTGATGACATGGCTGATGAGCTCGCAAGGTGACATGGCCAGATGTTGTGGCAGTCGGTGATGATGTGGCTCTCGCTGATTGGATTGCTTACATGGCAAAAGGGTGATGTGGTAGATCAGGTGCCACATGGCTAGTGGTCCTTGACCAAGCCCTTGGGTGTGGTGATCTTGAGGATAAGATGAGGTGCCACGTGTCTCTTAGTCAACCAAACCCTATCCAGCTAACCAAGGTTACCTCAACCAACCATCTCTACCACTTGTATTGCTGACCGCCCCTTGGCTAACCAAGATTGGGTTAATTGAACCACGATTAAACCTTACCTGCCACATGACTTTTTACAAAGGTTTGAGATCTTGAAATTGCAGAGAAATGGAGAACGACGTTGTCAACGGAGACCTCGGAGCTCATTTGTAGTGTGGGAGCTCGTTGCTGGAGCGATGTGTGCCAGGAGTCATCGTCCAAGTGCTATAGGCGTCTATGCTGGGAGGCTGGCCATTAGAGCTAGGCGGCCCATTGGCCAAGAAGAAGTAGTCACAGATGAAGCTATGTGCATGTTGGAGAGGCTTAGAGCTCTCATGTAGGTTGCTGGTGCAGTTGGAGGCATTGCTCCACGAAAGGAGCTTGCAAATCCTTCGCTGCTGCCTCAACTTGGCGGCTAGTGTGCAAGAGCTCTCATTCATCTAGCATTGGAGGCTATGAGCAGTCATTGAAGACCTGTAGCCTGATCGTTGTGCTAGGCGTGTGCTGGTGGTGGATGGGCTTGCAACCAATCGCATTACGTTTGGAGATTCATTCATTGAGTCGTCAGGTGGTGAGCTTCATGGGAGCCTTTGGGAAGAGAGTAGTCAATCATTGTAGCATGGGCTGCGCCTTAGGAGCTGCTTTGTGTAGAGAACCTTAGAGCTACTGGGGAGAGGCTGAGAATCATAGAAGCCGATTGATGTGACTGTTCTGTTGGAGAGGCGTGCTGTTGCCTTGAAGTCAGCCTTGAAGAAGGACCGACCTAAAGCCCTTGGTTGTAGAGGAGTAGTTGTATATTGGGCCGCCAAGGCTAGGAGAGGAAATCCTTAGTTATTTTGTTGAAATAGGCTAGGAGAGGAAATCTCTCAAGGTCAAAGAGTAGAAAATATCTCTCTCTCCTAGGGAAGTCTCACTCTTAGAACACTTCACTCAGATACTAAATTTTAGGAAAGAGGATAGGTTTAAATCTCTCTCTCCCAAACTCAATGAATCTCTCTCACAAGGAAGATCTCTCAAAGAACTCTCGAAGGAGATGAACGGATGGAAATTCCTCTCAAATGGAAGGGATTTCTCTATCAAAGAAGAAGTTCTCTCAATGGAAGAGAACACTCGATCTCTCGATCTCTCAATCAATCACACTCTCTCATACGGATCGCAATGCCTTAGCGGAAGGCAAGGGAGCTCTGATACCATGACAAAATATGAAGAGGAGAGAGGAGAAGAGTGGAGATGAGGAGAGAGGGCACAGCTAGAGAGCACACCACAAATTACTAACTATACACTAGATTTAGTTGAAAATGTAGAATATATACAAACCCATTTAGGGTTAGGGGATCTAACCCTTTCCTTTATAGCACTCTATAAGGTTAGTGCTATGCACATATGATCACATGATGGTGCTATACACACGTGATCACATGATATTGAGCGTGAACTCTCAACATTTTCACTATGCAAAAGGGGTTGTTGTCTTGTCTTCCACACACACACACGGACATGTGCGAGCATGTGTGTGCGTGTGCACACACTCACATGCACACAAATCTACACGAGCATAGGCACAGGCATGTGCACATGCACACACACACAGACACACACATGCGTGCACACAAATATGTATGCATGCAACATGCCTGCACACATGCACACATGGTCACATGCATGAGACTCCAAAGTACCCATCAAAATGTTGTATTTTGTTTTGTTTTAAGACTCTTTGTTTTATGTATAAGGCTACGTTTTCAATTTAATATACCTAGCTCAAAGTATATCAATGTCTCATCCTTGCTATATAGAAATCTGGATCTACCCACCTCATACTACATATGGTGCTACTAGCTATAGCCCCAACCCTGGAGGCCTCCCATGGCTTATACCTTAGTGTTTCTCCCACTCATCACCACCCTCATCATGATCTAATATGCTCATCATTGCTAGCAATGGTGGAGTCCCCATCATCCTGCTATCTTTGCTATTGTTGCAGCCATTGTGTTTGGTCATATCCCTCTCCTCCGTCTCCTACATCCATATCATAGACATTAAGTTTCTATATATTTACTAATTATCATAGACATAAAGTTTCTATATATTTACTAATTATGTTAAAGTGCAATGGCAAATCGGTTCTTTGAAAGCATCTAGGAAGTATTCAAGGTAGGAGACATGAGACTAGAAGAGCAGAATCTAAAATATAAGGTTGAGGCAAATAAGAGAAGAGCACATAAATAATTTGAATAATAAAATCAAGGAAAATAAAGAGCAATAGCAAATTGGTTCATTGAAAACATGTAGGAAATGTTCAAGGAGGTAAAAAGGAGACTAAAAGAGCAAAATCTTAAACATATGGATTATGAAAATAAGAGAAGAACATATAAATAAGTTGAATAATGAAGCAAATGAAGATATCCATAGGGTGAGTTTAGCAAGCTTGCAAAGAGGAAGATTGGACCTTGTTAAAATTTTTAAAAAAATTATACCAAATGCCTATATGATAGAGCTACCTCCAAATATGAAAATAATTTCTATTTTCAAAGTTGCATAGTTATATGATTATCATGAAAGGAATGAATAACATGAGAACTCACAAGGAGAAGAGAATGAACATGAAAACAACAAGCCCCTCAACATCTATACAAAATGGGCTTGAAGATGAGGATTATCTTGAGTACATTCATGATCAACAAAATATGAAGACTAGCATAAAACGTTACAACAAATGCTTGATCAATTGGAGAGACAAGGATCTTAGTAAAGGCACATGTATGACTAAATACCAACCCAAAAGGCAAGTATAGAAAAGACATAGAATAAAGAAAGAGGAATCTATCTTGAAGACTAGTAGTGACTTGTCGAATCAAGAGATTGGATTCTTTCAAACGAGGGGAGATGATGCAAGAGCATTTCATGGCCCTGTTGAAACATGTGAGTGTATAATTGCACAGTGAGGTTAGCTGTCTTGTAAATCTCGAATTTCAAGGAGATAGGAAAAGGTGGCCATAAATGAACCTTAGCGAAATCATCCTAGTAGGTAATTGCAAAATAACCCATGCATTGGAAAGTAATAGCCACCACCACTTCTCTCTCTCTCTCTCTCTCTCTCTCTCTCTCTCTCTCACACACACACACACACACACACACACACACACACAATTCCCATGTCTTATACATGAATACACTCATGATGCCTATACAAATTGCCCTAGGATTTCTCCCCTGCCCCCCTGCCCCTCCCCCATCCGCTAACACACACGCGCACACAATTCCATTGTATAGAGTAGTCCTGTTCTACACACACACACACACTTGTACACCATCGCCTTTTCACCTCCCCCCCTTGAAATGGAGCCAACCCCAAATTGTTGGGCCTTTTTTTGTGCTTGTTTTAATAAAAATTCCTCCCTCTTTAGGATTATTTTTTGCGTGATTGATAAGCTCTGCATGGCTTTCTTGAAATAGTTTTTCCTTTTTAAGGATTTGGTAAGGTTACCCCCTCTCGATGGGATTGGTGTAATTAGCCTCTAACCACCGGGTTCATTAAGTTTATTTTGCTTTTAATTTGATTTTGTTGTATCATTCTTTCGTTACGTAATATTAATCACTTATCCTTTTTCACGTAGGTATATTTTGTGAGATTAATAAGTTATTAATGGCCTATTTTAAAGAAGTTTTCCTCCCCATATTTAAAAAAAAAAGATATTACTTGGTGCATGTTGGTAGATATGCCCCCTATTTTTAGGATTTACGACCTTCTTGATTAAGTCTTTATTGCCTCTTTTAACCATTTTTTCTAATAAACATTGCAGTTTATAAGAAATGTATACACTTAGTCTAATTAATTAAGTTATTTATTACTTAATTATTAATTCTTTCTATTTATAGCTCTTTCTATATATATTGCTCTATTCTTTTCTATTTTTCTCATGCTTTATCGTTCTTTATTTAGAGATAACTCTCTCTCTCTCTCTCTCTCTCTCTCTCTCTCTCTCTCTCTCTCTCTCTCTCTCTCTCTCTCTCTCTCTCTCTCTCTCTCTCTCTCTCTCTCTGGAAAATGACAAACTCAAGGGAATCAACAAAACAACAGCACCACCGGCATACATAAACGTGCCCCCAACACATCGTTACAAATTTTCTTTGAAACACACCGAAGAAGGAAGAATCCTTTTCCCATAAACTCAACTGAAAAATCTTCCAAAGGGATCTCCCATTGAAACACCAAGAACTCATGCAGCTCACCAAGTGTCGACACACGAGTAATAAAAAATAGATAAACACCACCACTCGCCAACTTTTCCACCTCTGGTTTGATAGCATTGAAATCTAGCTTACAAATCATTCTATGCTTGACTCCATTTCCCTAAGATCCCTTTTACTCAGCTCAACCTCTCTCCTTGCTACATCAACACACACAATGTTCCATGCTTCCTCTTTCAACACTCAAGCCAGCATCCCCAGTCCAAGGAATAAAGGTTAAACAAAACAGTATTTGCTTGGACATTGGAAAATTTAAGAAAAAAATTTTGCTTTTTAACCATCCAAGGTAAGAAACAACACTTGGAAGATGTGTTTTTGGTCCACCAATGTGTTGATGTAAGATATGGAAAGCACACCAATATTCTTCTTATTGATGATATAGCAAGCGACCTTTGTTATCATATTTGTTTATAGACATATTCCCATTGATCTTCTTATTGTCCCATTTTTTTTGTTATTTGTTTTCAACACATAGTTCTTAGGAAGTCATTTTGAAACACGTCTATAGAAGGCTTTCTTATCTTGTTAGTCCTTCTACCTAGAGTATATCCAATCTTGCAAATAGATTTTTTGTAAGAAGAATGAAGGAACAATGAGAGTGGCGAGAGGAGTCTATATAAGGGAAGAAGATGGGGGCGGGAGAGGGGGGGAGGGGAGGGACTAACGGAAGGGGGTTTAACAAGAGACATGAACCTTATCAAAGAGGAAGAAAAGGAAAAGAAAAATAAGTTAATGAGCAATTAGTATGATTTTGACTTATGGATTTGTATTGTGGACGTATATAGTAGAGGTTGTAAAATTATGCAATTCCCATCTTTTTCTCTATTAGGGTGGGGTTCTTGAGGCTAAGGTATTATGTAATATCTGATATATCAGTTTTTGCAAATCTATTCTACCTATTACACAGACCAACAAAAAAAAGCTTGGAGGAGAAGAGCTTAGGAAATGCTACCATGTTCCACCCTTGGGGTCTTGGACTATTACTACCTCTTGGACTCTTGGACTTTTATGGACTCGTAAACTACCAAGACTACCACCCTTGGACTCTTAGACTAACACGGGCACTTGGACAAACCACCCTTACTAACACAGGATCCCTTGGACTCTTGGACTATCACTACCTCTTTGATTATGAACAACCACGAACTCTTGGACTACCACACACGTACATAGATGCACCACACACGTACATAGATGCATACGTGTATGCAACACACATACACATGTGAATACAGGACATGTAATTAGGGTTTTGAAAGTTTTTTGCGTTGTTTAAAGTGCCAACAACGCAAACGTCAAAACCCTAATTACATGTCGGTATGGCACTTTCAAAATTAGGGTGTTGAAGTTTGCCATTTGATGTTGAGGATTAGGTTATAATTTAGTAAACACTGCAATTTTTTTTAGTGCAGCAAACGCCCAATTAGTAAAGATGTTGTATTTTGTTAGCGATGTGCAGATGAAGTAAAACACTGCAATCTTTGAGTGCAGCATGCACCCAGTTAGAGAAGAAGTTCTATTTTGTGGCATCTGATTTAGGTTTAAAATGATCGACGGGTCCAGCAGAATACTGTTTTCTTGCGCTTGATACGGTAGAAGCTGAACTTCGGTATGTAGGTGGAGTACGCAAGCACATGGCTCAGATCAGGTAGGCATCGTATTCGATATACTTCTTTTTGGCCCTTCTGGTTCTGGAACGACGCCACTTGATGGCAAATGAGACAGAAACCCTTTTTTCATCATCGATGGCCCTGAAATAATTTCTAAGCGGTGAACGCTACCCACGCAAAGCTTTTGAAGAGAACGCTCCTTAGAAGTCTTACGAGATTTAGTTGGAATGTATGACCAGACTTGAATGATCATCCGTGGTCAAATATGCAAAGGAATGTCATAACATAGAACAGACTTTTTTGTTGAGTTGGACATGACACAGCAACTATGAATGAGCCGCATTATTAATACTGAATAATTTTAGAATTGAAATTATCTGATTTCCTAGACGGTGCTGATTGATATTTCTTAGTTTTTTGAGTAGGAAGATGAGAAGTGAGGAGCACAATGCTAATGCTTGGGATGATTCCAATAGAATTCAGTTCTGATTGGATTCATGCTCGAGCCTCTCCTCCGCTCTCAAGACCATTTGGTCAGCCCTTTCAAGAGTTCAATCTCAAATGATATCAATTCCCTTTGAATTAACTGTTCAGAGCTTGCATATTTGCACATTATCGAACACCAACTTGATTGATAGCTTCTATAAATCTCCATGAAGTCTTTCACACTTTGATCCCTTCCTTGCCTTAGATTTTGATAAGACGTATAAATTTCCATCTCATATTCAAATGGAAGAAATATATTCTTTACCATTTCCACAGACTCTCTCCATTGAGACACTGGTGCTTCAAGAGAGAACCTGCAATTTATGCATCATGATACGCCTTTTGCTCATATGTGGGCAAAGGGTCACAAAAAGATGCTATAGGGTTATGTGCAGTGTATCAGAATTCTTGGCAGAGTGGCCCAAGGAGTTTATAACTCTGCGAACATTGGATTTTTGGTTACTGTCTTAATAGAATGTAAGTATTCATTAACTGCTTGCAGATGAGTGATGCAAAAGAGTCCCAAGCTTGAAGCAATGGTTTTGAGGAATGCATGAATAGCAATTTCAAGCATAGAGATGCAATAATTGGAGGACCATGTCGAAATCCAAGGGTGTTGAAGGATTCCCAAGTTTTTGAAACAATTGCTCGGCGGTTGCATAATTGTGATGATAATGAGACCTATATCATGGTGGGAGGAATATGGAGAGGAGAGGCTGGCATGTGACAGGCGGCCATGCAGACATCCTTCTTTGGGTTGTTTGTATGCTCCACAACAGGCTTAACAGTCCATATGGGACTACCATGGAGCTGCCCTTCATTGGGGATGTTTCGGGATCTTTCCCAGCGATGGCCTGCAAGTGATGGATCTGTTTGGGCCAACCAGCAGGCCCAGTTGGCTAGTTCACAGATTGCATGGTCCATCCATTCAGCCAATTTACAGACTGGGTCGGTCGGGCAGCAACAGATCAGTCTGCAGGATCGTGGGCCACCAGCCCCTATATAAGGTCCCTATCCCTATTGTGGGGGGTATATTGCATTTAGTTCAGGAAGTTGCAGGCTGCAGGTCTGGCCTCAAGAAGTGCACAAAGGCATTAGAGAAGGCAGAGCAACGCAGTAGCATACAGCCAGCAGATCCAGCCCTTATGAGTGCACTAAGGCACTAGATAAGGTGGAGACTACAATGGCAGCAAGGTGCAGCAGAGGTAGCAGGAGACTAGCACGTGTGAGGAGCTCAGGTGGTGAGCAAATCACAGAGGCCCGATGGAGAGTTTTGGGCTCCCTTGAGAGCCACAGACATCCGTAACAAAGGTGTGCAGCGAAGAAGAGAGCAGCGGATGAGGGCAGCATTGTGTGGCCTCAGATCCAGCACGAGGGGCAGCGACTGCTGTTCACGCAATGTAGTTTGTGAGTGCACCATTTTGTAATACCTTTTGGGTCCTTTCTTGGTCATTCTTATTCAAGGATTGGTTGTCATATATAGCGGTCTGTTCCAGATCTCAGCATGGTTTTCAGTTACATGTATGTGTGCACATCCCAAGTAGGATCTAGAGTACTCAGGTGTGACGATTCGATTTTCTGCTGCATGTTCTAACACAGTACCAAAGGCTAGGACTTGAGCTAGACCTACATGTTCACATATTACTTCAACACTCCGGTTCTTGTGAAATAAAAACCTCCAACTTCTTGTAATACTTTTATACTTCCGATGCTATTATCTTGAGCATTAACAATCTTTTAAAAACTAATGCAATCAAAGGTGAAAGTCTGAAATAAATCTTGAAGCAAAGGGAACTATGCCTCTATAAGTTTGCTACCGAACTAGTACATTGTCCATGGGACGTTTTGTTCTTGTAATTATGCTTGTAGCTTGATATTTAAGGCTCAAAGTAAACACAGTTTTAACAAATGAAAGAAATGAATGACTTTTGTCATTCATAAGGCCTGCCCGAAATGTAAAACAAAGGAGGTACTGAATGGAGAGAGAACAAAATGACAATAAAAACGAGGGGCCCTAAGTCTTGAATGCTCACTTCCAAGCTCCTCTCAAAGCCATTAGTGCACTTAACTTCCACTTGACAGCAGCCAATCAAAGCATCACACCTATTTCAGAAGCAAATTAATCCTAAAATTTTTGAATTTCTGCTTTACAAAATGAGAATGATTGCTAAGGCTACCTAGAGGGCAGGCCAAAAAAGTCATTATATTGAATGTAAACTTATAGAACATGTAACTAGGAATAACGATTCAGATTAAGGTTTGCATATTTAACATTTGTAAAATGACAATAATTAATTTTAAAATAAAGAGTGCATACCCATTTGGGGCCAATTAATGTTCAAACTTTTGATACAACGGTTTTTTGCCCAACTTATACTCATACACAGCTTTCCTGACCTTCACTCTTCTAGTAATGTTAACCTAAGTCCCCATACAACAGTAACTACAATACGCACTAATTACCATAGTCACAGAATCATCTATTGTCTATAGTTGTGTCCGAAGTCCTGTACCGCACTTTTGGAAATGCACCATCATTCTAACAACCACATGCTTCCTTTCAGAAAAACACATTTTGATTTTCAAAGGAAGCATGTGATTTTTTTTAAAGGAAGCATAAGTGCCTTTCTCCTTCATACTAAAATAAGCAATTGTCTACCAAAGCAAATGGGTTTGGCGCACTACAATATTTTACAATGTGGTGCACTCAACTCAACAAAAACGGTAATTTTATGGAATGATATTTCCTTGCATATGTAATTAATAACATCATCTACTTAGATGCATTGATTTATGCAAACACGGTCATGATTTGGCAGCCCTGCATGGGAGTTCCATTGGAGCAGTTTGAAGCCCCTCCCATCCTTTTTGGTTGCCACAGGAGAGATTTGGATTCCCCTTCCCTTTGATCTTACGATGAGGAAGTAGATGTTTCGCATGATGGAGTCATTGGGATCAAAGGGACATAGTTATGGATCTCCCACGGCAAAATAGCCACCTTCAAATTGGCATTCTTGTGAGATAGACGAGGCTTGCGCTTTGTGGTGCTAGAGGTTCAACTCAAGTAGGTTACACATTGGACATAACAATTGTGTGCTAGCTGGCTAGGACGTCTCCTTCCTGATGTAGTGGGCCTTGAAGGTAAGCATTAAGCATGCCATGTCCTTGGCGCGACATTGCACGGATACCGAGTGTTATTCTTTTGCTCTCTTTTAAGCTTGTAGCAATCCTTTTTCATGTGGCCCTTCTTGCCACAATAGTGACACTCAATGTTCCATGCCCTGGACTTGCTACGGGACTTCCCTCTTTCTTGAAACTTCCCCCTGAACTGTGATCTGCCCCTTTGCACATTTAAGGCTGCATCCTGCTTGTTGCCTTCTATTGACTTCCATCTAATCTCCTTGGCCAATAAGCTACCAACCACATCATCAAAGTTCAATACTCCACCAGGTGCACAGTTACTGATAGCAGTACGGAAAGTATCACATGAGGATGATAATGAGCATAAGAGAAATATTGCCCTCATTTCCGCATCGAAATTCAGCTTTTGAGCTTGAAGCTTGAAAATGATATTAAATTCATTCAAGTGCAAAGCTATGGATACTCCCTCCTTCATGTGCAGCTCAAACAATCTCTTCATGAGATAGACTTTGTTTGAGGCAGTCTCTTTCTCATATGTAGCACATAGCTTTTTCCATAAAGCTTCCGTAGTCTTTTCAGTGACTACTGTGAAATAAACTGTCTCCCCAAGATGAAGTCTAATGGTAGACTTTGCCAATGCATCCAACTCATTCCATTCATCTGTGGACATAGCTGCAGGCTTAGCTGCAATCCCTTGCAAGGGTTTTATCTGCTTCTTTTAAATAAGCACATCCCTTATCTGGTCTTTCCACAAAGAAAAGTTTGTCCCATCAGACTTTTTAATGCTGAAAAACTCCTTTTCAGACATGGAAGAGGATGCCATGATGTAAATAAAGCAAAATCCCAAATGCTAGTGCTTGCAAGAGAGGATCACACCAAATACCAAGTGCACCCAAATGTGTATGCCACAATAGAGTGAAATATCACCAAAACTCAAAGCTCAAAAGATACAGCTAACTCATGTGCATATACTATGCATCCATATGAGCAAATCTGGCCCAAAAGAAAATGCCAACTGCAATGGCAATCCAAAATGCCAATAAGTGCCAAATGGCTCAAGCATAAACACCGTCCATGGGCATATGCATCAACAATATCTCATCCAAGAGAGCATAACACTATCACTGCATCAACTGCAATGTGTCAAAGCTGTCCCTCAACATAAAATAGCATCCATGTGCAAAGCGTCCATAAAAAATAGCATCCCATAAGGCAATCTGGGCCTATCAGTGCATCCAATAAGGATCACAATGCATCCAAATGGCCTATAAATCATCCACTGCAACCCAATGCACACCATGAATGCTAGAGAAATCATGGTTCCATGGCAATGACCGCTACTGAAAATAGAACCTAAGATGCCTCAAAACATGGGCGCCATTGCATAATTGGACTCAGCTAGACAATCTACAAATATCTCTCTTCTGCTGGAACTCCAAAATCCCAACCAATGAGTAATAAATGGGAGTCAACACTTATCCAGTGCAATGTGGCATAAATCTAAGGTTTCAAAACCTTAGAATGAAAAATGCATAACAAAGAGACGAAATCAAATACACAGAGATCTATAACTCTGAAAATACTCCACCGAATCGCACAAGAACTGATAGGTAGGGGTTTTTAGGCGTCCAAACTGACAGATCTGCAAATGGTTGCTCCAAACTTGAGTTCCAACACCCAGGCAAAAAAACGTTGAAACTGACATGGTGAGTCAGAAATCCAACGAAATGATCCCAAATTCAAGAATGAAGGTGTTTCCAAGAACCTGAAGTGAAATGGACACCAAAAGCAGGTAATGGTTGCCTCTACAAGTCAATACGGAGTCTCTGTCATCAAACGAAATAGGGAAAAGCTTTTAAAAATGACTTTTTCTTTGAAAATACTTAACAGACTCTCAAAACCACTTCGCAAAACCAAAGTGACTTTTCAAAAGGTTCCTTCAAGGTCTCTGCGCACTCGGATGCAAGTAAAATCACCCACAAAGCTTCCCACAGAGCTTCTCCTTCCTCTCACAGAGCTGCCGAGCTTCTAGGCATCCACACATGCTCAGCTAGATTACCCGAGCTCTGATACCAGTTGAGAGTGCTCTCAACGGAAGCAGAACGGAAGAGGGAGAGTGAGAAACAAAGAGCCACACAAGTTTTGGGTGGGTGCATAACACCCTAGTCTTCTTTTTCATTCATTTATATATGTGTTTGAGTATTATACATAACCGGGGTAAAGGCACAGTGACCTTTAACCCCCACACCAATCGGATATGGACTGGCCGACAAAGTCACCACAGGACCTGTGCTAGCCAATGAGGGGGAGATAGTGGCCATACCAAAGCAATCAAAGATAAAGCAAAGTGCCACCCCTGCCAGTCGCCCCGCTCATCCACCCCTCCACAGTCAGCTACTCACCCAGTACAAAGACCAAGAAGTGCAAGCATTCCTACGCAAGCAACACCGAATGGATTAGTCTGATCCACGCTCCAAGGGCAAGGCCATGCCCCAAGATCCCACCCACGTCGATGACCTCGTTGGGAACGACACTATTCACATTGGCCTCCACCCCGAGCCTAAGACACTCAGGCCATCCCCTCTGCACCCCAAGTCTCGGCCTCAGCTACCACAGGGCTCACAGAAGACCTTCAATTTTGTAGTGTACCTCAATATTAGATCGTGGGCAATTACAGCACCATGTCAGCTGAGCAGCTCTCCCGCACCGATCAGATGGAGCTCCAGCTAATTGATGCGATGGCCCAGCTCCCACAAGTGGCACGAACAATTTTGAAAAGGCAAAAAAAATATGCCTCCCAACTCTCCTCCACTCTCCTCCAGGAACAACTCTCTGCATGTGATAGCCATACGCTAATGGTCGCTGCCCAAGCTACAAGGAAAACCACCCTTGACAAAGTGTAGGAGTATTGCGACAAGGCTGAAGAGCTGGAACTCTCCATCACAAAGCTCAAAGGCGAGATTTTTGCTAGTGAATCCTTGGTCCACAAACCCTCACGGACTAGTTTGATAAGGCAGAGTACAGCCTCTGCACCGTAGAAGAATGTAGGGTGCAAGCCAAGAGCAACAAGCCAGACTCAAGGAGGGATCCGATAGGCAGATCTAGACCCTTCAGAATCTCTTGGCACAAGATTGTGCACTCACCATCACCATGCATATAGAAAATGAATACATGCATACCTTTGGCCGCCCAAAGGAATCCACGTTGGAAGATAGGGAGCAACAGGAGTTCCAGATGTACCGAGAGATCTCCACCCAACTCACCACGTACACTCTAGCCCCATGCACCATCCCCTAAACCCTACAAGTGCACTTCAATGCCCTTCATGCACAAAACCTCATCTTCCACATAGACCTCACTACCCCCTTTCCTCCCAATGCACTCCAAACAATCCTACACCCCTATAATCCCAACCATTGCCACCCCATCCTTGCCATGTCATACTTCTCTCTCAATCTTCTATCTGCTAGGCTCTCCCTTCTCCGTCCCTCTGATCTTCATACCCTTCCTGCCCACCCCATCCTGCTCAACTTCCAAGTGTGGTGTTGGGTCATAACAGAGTCCACCAAGACGATGACGTGATGCAACTAGCCAAGCCCGATGAACGCAGCCCATGGGTCTACACTCCTGATGGCCTCCAAGCCAATATCAATTGGATATAGACCTATGGCCGAGCATCAGTTGTCCAAATGCAAGGACACCTAGTTGCATACCGCTCCACCACCTACCATCCCCTCAGCATAATCATTCTGTATAAATGGGTGCTACAAGCTCTCCAGGACTATCTCGAGTCTTTGGTCACAACAATTTTGAAACAGTCCATGTGGCATATTTTGAAGAAGTTGCCGAGGAGGAGGGCAGGAAGCCATAGTAGTTTTCAACTCCACTGCCCCACCCATCGAAATCCCACAACCGCCTCCTGCTAATTATCTCGCCCAACCCCCCAGCAAACCACCCATGCCATCCCGCTCCCACCCCCTTGTATAAGCCTCCTTGAATACTCCTCCAATGCTTCCAACACAAGATCCGCATAGCACGAGACCTCCCAATCCATCTCCTTCAACAGTCCTGTCGACCTTCTGGAGGAGGCACTCAACACAGTCCTCAAGACAGTGAATTTTGTACATACGCCCATCTACCCATCGCCCGTAGGGACTACTGAAGAGGAACCCATGCCTATGGATGATGACGACGTCCCTCTAGCACCCCCCTCCTCCCCACCCAAAGATGTCCAATGGCTACCCATCGAGATCTATAGTCCTTCCAAGATCTACCCGACTGTGCCCTAATGCATCATTGGAAGACATAGCTCGAAGGCTCTCGCCTCGACCTCTACAAAATTATGGAAGTTTGCCCCCTTACCCAGTTTATTACCGAGTCCTTCAATGACATGCGGTGGAACCATCCAAAGCACACACACGGAGGGTACCACCTCACTCCCAATGCTCCTGTCCCCCTCACCGACTCCAACGCTGGACTTCAACCTCCCTAGCGCATTCCCTTTTTGAATAAGGAGCAATTTTGGCACTATTATCGTAGTGCACATGTCAACCGGCGGATCCACCCCCTGTACATGCCCATGGAACTCCACTGGACCTGGGCCCACTTCTACAAGCTCCAACAAAAGGACCCCAATATTTTGTACAACTTCCCAAAGTACAAATTTTCCAAGGAAATGACCCAGGAGGGGTTTTGCTTCCACCTCCAGTCATTCACAACAACACCTACGGCTCTGTTCTTGACCCCACGGTTGTTGCAGTAGTCCAGTTCAACCACCTCATCTTCTTGCTCCTCTGTTATCTCCCCACCCACAGTCGGCCGATTGACAAGAAGCTCCATAATCTCAACAGCCAAATTGTCTTCAACCCCGACCTCACCCCGACCTCGACCCCTCTCACTTCTAGGACCCCTGCCTCTACCTTCAAGTCTACAATCTCCATGGCCATCACATTCGCACATGTACAAGGACATGCATGCCACCCACTTTTGGAAGTTCTGCTCCTACTTCACCCGGATCAGCCCCCACCAATTAGACCACTACGTAGTCCTACAGACGGTCCTCTCCACCTACCTCCAACATGGGTTGATCCGATGGCGGATCCGAGGGCGGCTTAGCAACAACAGGAAGGAGCGCATGTTAATAGCCACCACAGCCATAGAATGCATGGTAATGAGGGATTAGAGGTGATTAGGCCTCAAGATTTAATTTAACGGTCATAGCCATGGAGCACAATTACAAGCCATATGGGTTTTTAGCCCCAAATGGCTCAAGATCGACCTCGCCATCCGAGTTTTGAGCCTCAAATGGTTTAAGACAAAGGCAGGCGATGGAACCTTCCAGATTGGTGAGGTTAACACAAGCACTATTTGGGATCCAGGAAGGAGCACCTCCTAATGCCAGGATTGTCCCAAACGCTATTATATGGTTAACACAAGTGCTATTTTCGACACACAGCAAGACATAACAACAAGAGCTACAATAGAAAGAGGGAAGGAAAGGATAGAGAAGATGCCTTGGCACCATATGGGTGTAAGAGCCTTGTAAATGTAAAGGGACGAGAGTGCAAAAAGGAAAAGGATTAGCCCTCCCTTCAAAAGGTGACTCATATAAAAGTCCAAATGGTTGACTTTGGTCTTTATTGTTGTATGCACAAGTTTGTAATACAAGCTCTCTAATCTCTTCCAAGAGTGTCTTTGGGTGTTCTCTTGTTTCCCTTGTAGTGCCTTTGTGTTGCCACTCCATCCCCCTTCACTCTCCTCTTCCCTTCTCCTTCTCCTCTCTTCTCTGCTCTCTTCTCCCTTCTCCCCCTTCCCTCTTTCTCTCATGGAAACACATTGCAACAATCCAGGAGCCACTTGAGTGACACATGCAAATGGCTCATGCTTTGCATTTCTCTCACAAGGAGTAGCTTGGAGTGGAGGCTCCAACGGCATTCCTTCAAGATCCCCATGACACGTGAGTCAACATTGAGACTACACAATGCCACTCCTCATGGTCCTTCCTTAGCTCCTGCATGGAGTCCATTTTGTTGGTCTCTACTTTTGACTACTTGGAGAGGGGTCTGTATGGCTGGTTCTTGGTGGCTTTCCACCTGTTTCTGCTCCTCCTACTATATCTTGGCTTATAATGCACCATACAAGCTTCAGGATTTTCTCACTATCGCTAATCTCTGAATTTCTCTTCCTCTAAATCATCACAATTCTCATGAACTCTCTTGCTTCCATTGCTGATGAAAATGTTCTTGCTCCTCTGATAATTGGAGGGCTACTACACTTAACCTTGGCAAAGCCAGTGGCAAAGAAACGTCCCTTGTACTCCATAAGAATCCTCAAGTAGCTAGTCCTAGTAGAGGGTGAGGCTCCTCTTTATGCAACTCCTCTTCTTGAGCCTCCCCTTGCTAAGTCCCTCCTGAATCCATACTCCAACATGTACGTTGGGGTGTGCGGGATCTAGACCCTCAAAGTGGTAGTGTCACTCCAACATGTGCACTCGGGTGCGTATGCTCTATCAAGGCACAAGCCCTCTCTATGAGGCATCTTCATCACTTCTCATCATAGAACTCCTTCTCCTCTTCGATTTGGTTTAGAAAGCTCATGATTCCAAGCTATGGAGAGCAAGATATGTTCATTTCTTCCTTGAGTTCTTTGAGATTGTCTTTGAGGGATTTCTCACTTTTGTAAGGTCCTCTTAGTGCTTTCCAAGGTTGTTTTAGTTTCCTACTTCTCCATTCATTTCATGAGTTTTCCTTGAGGATTTAGCCTCTCTGGAACTGAAGTTCCTTCTTGGCTCACGGCCGTACACCAGAAGGCGAAGGCTATAAAGTATATAAGCCCTCAACATGACCCTAAGTGCTCCAAACGAGCACAACAATCATTCAAAGCTCAACAACCTCATATGGCTCCTTCATCAACACCAAAGCTCGAGTGGATCATTGGCAACAACCCCCAAACACAACTATTATTTCAAACTTGAGTCATAAAGTTAGCTTAAGAAAGATAGTATTTTTCTTGAATGGCATTTTGAGAACTAGCTCCCCCAATAGTAACTTCCCTATAAGAAAATTATTTTAAACTTGATAGTTACAAGGTTAGCTTAAAAAAGAAATCCTTTCTTCTTATATGGCATTTTGAGAAAGAAACTCACATGTACTATTCTGTGTGCAGGTCAAACATAGGGAGAAGTTAACGATCCTTTATAAGAATTGTACACACCACATACTCTACAGATAGTAGAACCTACATCATTAGAATAATTACATCTTTATTTAGAACACCTATTTCATTAATTTTGGACTTTTTGTGTTGTTTTTGGACGAAGCCCAAAAATCCTTCCCAAATGAAAACTTTACTTTATGAAAATATCCTTTCCAAATCAAAATTTTACTTTCTAAAAAGTTTCTTCCCAAATCAAAAGTTCACTTTGTGGCACTGTCATATTCACATAAAAATATTGTTTTTTCAATCTATACTTTTGCACCAACATGCAAGAATTTGAAATAATCCTATATTAGAAATTCTAGCTATATCTAAGTTATTTGTTAATTTAATTATTTTAAATATTTTTCCTTGATGTTTTTCCTTCCTAAATCAAAAGTTCACTTTGTGGCTCTATCATATTCACATACAAATATTGTTTTTTCAATCTATACTTTTGCACCAATATGCAAGAATTTGAAATAATCCTATATTAGAAATTCTAGCTATATCTAAGTTATTTGTTAATTTAATTATTTTAAATATTTTTCCTTGACGTTTTTCGTTGACGTGATAAATTTATAAATCCATGAAAGGAGACTTAAATATTTCATGAAAATAACATTGTCACTCGGCAATATGCACAAAATTTAACAAAACTTTTAATAAATAGAAAGAAGACATGATGCCATAAGACCAAAGAGGGATAATAGCAATTGTAGCTTTATGTATATGATTACATTGAGAGACGTTGCTCTTAGCTAGAGTCTTTATATCCAAAATGATATAGATTGAACATATGTTTACAATTTAAATTGTTGCTCTTAAAGAGCCTCAATTCGTGCCATCTGCATAATTTGACACCCCATTGTCTTATTGCTCAATGTCACGACAGTCCCTTGCCAGTTGCCATCTGCATAATTTGACCTAGGCTTGTCTTGCCAAGCCTTGCCCCTTGGGTGCATTGACTCCCCATTGTCTTATTGCTCAATACGATAGTCCCTTGCCAGGTGCCATCTGCATTAACTCCCTGTTGTCTTGCCAAGCCTTGACCCTTGGGTGACATCCAGTGCAAAATACAGGTGCCATCTGCATTAACTCCCACAAGTTATCTTGCCAAGCCTTGCCCCTTGGGTGCATTGACTCCCCATTGTCTTATTGCTCAATGTGATAGTCCCTTGCCAGGTGCCATCTGCATTAACTCCCTATTGTCTTGGCAAGCCTTGACCTTTGGGTGACATCCAGTGCATATTTTGACTCTCATTTGACATACGAGGTGATGACTCTGATTATAATTGTCTTGGATTGGCTCCTTGCCTAGTACCCAAATAAAATCCTTCTGAATCAATGGACTTCAATACAAAGCTTTAATCATGGACATTCTTCATTTGCGCTGTCTCCTTCTACTTCCTCCATGGCGAGCATCCTTAAAAATTCGTGTATATGCAAAATAGTTTGCTGTGGTATTTTTATTTTTCCTTCTACCTCATATCCCATGTGCTTCTTTGATTTCTTTGCCCTTGAATGCCAAGACACTATGATTGTCTCCGTCGAAACTTGAGAGACTGCTTCATCATTTGGGACCCACTCCTTCATTATACGATTAGTATATAATGTGTTGTTATCCATATTCTCCTTCCTGCCCTTTGGCTCATACCATACCGCTGTAAATGTTGTAGCTCTCCCTTGGTCATCTCTTTGCACATCAACTACTTTTGCAACCCAAAACTTCACATTCTCATATTCATCATCCGATGGCCGAACCACAACAAAACAATCGACCTCTATATCTACTTGTGGCATAAACTCTCTCTTCTTCGGTCCACAATATGGACGTGGGAGTAATGATACAAAATCATTTTCAAAGACTGGAGCTGGGCGCAAATCGTTATGAACATTTGGCCAAAACATATTGCATTCTTCCTTGACATCCTTTGAGCCTCGCATTCTCTCAAGGTCCTTTATTAAATTTCGTGTCTTGTTAATTACAGTGGTAGTGTGTTCTCTCCAAGTAGGCTTCGAATCAGGATATCTCCGGAGCATTTCCTCTTTGTATGTAATAAATGCTTTTAATCCATCTATTTCACAATTAGACCTCTCATTAAATTCTTGTATAGGAGCCCATGTTGGATACCTTTCCTTGCTGGGAATTGAAGTTAAGAGACTGTAAGGTTCTTCAGGTTCCCATTTTGTATCATGAGAATACTGTTGCCATTGCATTACGGGTTTTTCATCTTTTAAAAAAAAACGAAAGTAGTGTGGATTGGTATGACCTGTCAATGCATCACCACCCGTTTGTATGAAAGGTAGAATGAAGCTCTTCCAATCATACATTCATTCGAGCCTCTCACATACTGTACTTTCCTTACGACCACCAACTTGCCTGCCACATCTTCTTACCAAGTCATCTATTGTCTCCACATCCTTGCATTTAAGCTCCCTTGAGACTGTGCTAAAAACCTGATCGATATCCTCATGTGTATGCCCAACATACAAAAATCCACATTAGACCTCATTGAAGATTCGCGATGAGCAACTAGCATGGAGCAGAAGGCAAACATGAGTACATTCTTATTTTCTCGCCAGCAATTATCAGCTTGTATTCTCAAAGTCGGTGGCAGGCGACCTTTTTCTGCATGTACATTGCGAATTGCCTTCATAATAGATGTTACAACTTGATTGCTATCATGTAGATGCAAGGAATCAATCCATATATCTGCAAAGAACTTAATTCCATGCACTAACACTCCACATAGATGTGTCTTTAGAAAGTGCTTTCCTTGTAATTTAGGTGGAGTGGCAACAAAACGAGGCAATGTTGTTGTATTTTGATCCATGCCATCTACAATAAGGCACATGTAGTCATCAGGATGCGAAATAGCTTGCTCCTTCCAAAATGCATATTTTTGTCTGGAATGTCAAATAAGGTCATGATGAGATTTTCGATTTTTTTTGTATAATTCCCTTTGATTTGGACATGTTGCACTCTCAATCGCTCGCTTTAAATCATCACAGACATTGCACTTTGACATTTTTTGCCTCCTTGGGATTTTAACATATCCAAAGTTCTTCTTCCAAAGAGTATACAAAGTATGAGAAGAAGCTACGGCATCCCCTCTTTGCCTTTGCTTTTCTGCAATAGAGTCAAATACTTCGAGCTTTGTCAAGCCCATTGGAAGGTGCATTTCAGTGATCGCGTCACCGTTAGGGAGTTTGGTAGATATATGGGGTTGAGGCAAAGCATTTTCATGTATGAAGTCTTGCAAAATTGCTGCTGCCCTGACAGTTGAGATTCTTGATTTGGACCTTCCTCTATTACCGTGAATGCTAAATTTGTTGCTGCCCTTTGCCTTGGTGACTAAATCCCAATATGTACCATGGGATAATCCAGTAATATTGCGATATGCCTTATTGCAAATCCTTTTTCCATTTACGAGAGGTTTTACCTTTTGTCTTAAACTTAGCCTTTTATTGCCATTCTGAAGAAAGCAAGAGAGACTTGTGAGAAGGTATTCATTTCTTTCGCTTCCCCTTCTTTGCCACACGTGTCCTCTACATTCCCTGCTGATGTCTGCAAGATCAATGAAGCGCATACATCTTCGCTTGCAACATAGATATCCCAATGCATTTAACATGTTCTCCTCCTTCATTACTCTCTTCCTCTTTGGTTGCTTTTGTGGATCTGCTTGGATTCTCTTTCTCTTCATGCATATGTATGACCGTTTTCGTTCCTCGTGCACATTGTTATCTATATTTATGCACTTCTTCTCCTCACATTTGTTTGTAACCAAGCATCCATGATTGGTCGTTGCATCCTTGTTCATATCACAATCAAAGTTAAATACTGAATAATCCTCTGTTGATCTCATCCTCGTTTTTAACATACTCTTAGGACCATTCAATGAATTCAATATTCTACGAGAGTATTGAGAACCTTGAAACTCTTCCACTCCTGAGAGAACATCACTCATTGGGACATCTTGCATGGCTTTCACAAATCCACAACCTTGATTGACACCAGGTTTGTTAATATGCATGAACTCATCCACACTTGACAAGACATCGCTATTGAAACCTTTGCCCTTCTCACTGTGCAAGAATTCATCCACCCCAGATAAGGCTTCGCTTCTAAAATCATTTTGTTTCTTGGAACCAATGAACTCATCCACTCCAGATAAGATGTCACTTCTATAATTGAGTATATTGAAATCATCCACATTTGAAGTGATAGAGCCTGGCACATGGGCACGCTTTTTAGGTCCTTTGATATTGTAGTATGCGTTGTCTTTATCATTGAAAACCACGTGCCTCTTTCTCATGTTTAAAAATTGCATGCTCCATCTCATATTCTTGCCTACCTCATAGTAGGGATCACATAAGGATGTTATGTTATCAACCATACCATCATCAGTGACTTTTAGAATCCTCATCTGCGCAAATGACCATTGCTCCACTTGTTCAAATCCCAATACTTCACCTTCTGCTACAATCTTATTTGCAAATGATCTCATTTGTAAAATGTCCCCTATAGTAAAATCCAAGGTGGTGCACTTTGTATTCTTGATAATGTCTGTTGCATAAGTCTCATCTTTGTCCCATGCTATAAATGATTTGTTGGATGTATTGTAGGGCATAACATCTCCAAGTGTTTCCATATCTCCACATTTATACTTTAGCTCAACATGTGCGCTAAGAATCTTTGATACAGTAACTGCTACCTTATCTTCGCCAAGTCTTCAAAAGTGGCAAAGTGAATTGGGATCACTATCATGGATTGTAGCAAATGCAACTACTTCTCTTTTGCTACATAAAATCACATCCATCCCTAGAACAAAATCTATAGCCATCTCCTTTGTGAGAGTCCTTCGCAAGCAAGCTGCAGTGGCAACAATTACATAAATATTAGTCTCTTTTTAATAATCTACTTATTTATTATAATTTTTAATTAGTACTTAATTTATTAGTGGGAGAAGTTATCCGATCAAGTACTCATCAGATGGACATGCCAAGTTATCCTTTGCATGGTCAATCAAGCATTAAATACTCTTTTTGCTCTAGTGTCATGCACATCCGTAAAAAAACATGAGCCTACTAGGTACGTTATCCAATCAAGCATATCCAATCAAGCACTAATGGGATGCGGGTGCCACTTTGCATGTAAGTCAATTCCACCTAGTTGAGGTGTACAAAAAGTGTTGTGCCCATCGGATATGCTTTGCATGGTCCATCGAGCATTAAATACTATTTTTGCTCCTGTCATGCACATCCATAAAAAAAACACGCTGCTAGGTGTGTTATCCGATCAAGTACTTATGAGATGGGAATGCCACTTTGCATGTAAGTCAATTCCACCTAGTTGAAGGTGTGTGCAAAGTATTGTGCCCATCCAATAAGCTTTGCATTGTCGATCAAGCATAACACACTATTTCTGCCTTACTGTCATGCACAACCATATAAAAACACGGCCATAGGTGTGTTATTCAAATAAGTACTTATCAGATGGGGGCTCCACTTTGCACGCAAGTCCGTTTTAACTACGTTGAGGTGCCTGCAAAGTATTGTCACCATCAGATATGATTTGCATGGTCGATCACGCATTATACACCATTTTTTCCCTAATGATATGCACATTCGCACAAAAACATGCCATTAGGTGTGTTATCTGACCAAGTACTTATCGGATGGGTGTGCCTCATTGAGAACATTTCAATACCACCTAGGTTGAGGCGTAAAAAAAGTTTTGTGCCCATTGGATATCCTTTGCATGGTCAATCGAGCATCAAATACTATTTTTACTCTAGTGTCATGCACATCCGTCAAAAAACACGCTGCTAGGTATGTTATATGATCAAGCACTTATGGGATGGGCGTGCCACTTTGCATGTAAGTTGATTCTACCTAGTTGAAGGTGTGTGCAAAGTATTGTGCCCATCGAATATGCTTTTCATTGTCGATCAAGCATAAAACACCGTTTTTGTCTTAGTGTCATGCACATTCGTCAAAAAACGCAGTCCTAGATGTGTTATTCAGACTAGTACTTATCGGATGGGGGCTCCAGTTTGCACGCAAGTCTGTTTCAACTAGGTTGAGGTGTGTGCAAAGTATTGTCACCATCGGATATGATTTGCATGGTCGATCACGCATTATACACCATTTTTTCCCTAGTGGTATGCACATCCGCAAAAAAACATGCCCTTAGGTATGTTATCTGACCAAGTACTTATCGGATGGGTGTACCTCTTTGACAACGTTTTAATACCACCTAGGTTGAGGTATAAGAAAAGTATTATGCCCATCGGATATGCTTTGCATGGTCGATCGTGCATTAAATACCATTTTTGCCTTAGTGCCATGCACATCCGTAAAAAAACACGCTACTAGGTGTGTTATCCGATCAAGAACTTATGCGATGGGAATGCCACTTTGCATGTGAGCCAATTACACCTAGTTGAAGATGTGTGCAAAGTATCGTGCCCATCCGATATGCTTTGCATGGTTGATCGAGCATTAAATACCATTTTTGCCTTAGTGCCATGCACATCCGTAAAAGAACACGCTGCTAGGTGTGTTATCTGATCAAGCACTTATGCGATGGGCGTGCCACTTTGCATGTAAGTCAATTACACCTAGTTGAAGGTGTGTGCAAAGTATTGTGTTCATCGGATATGCTTTGTATTGTCGATCAAGCATAACACACCGTTTCTGCCTTAGTGTCATGCACAACCATATAAAAATACGGCCATAGGTGTGATATTCAAATAAGTACTTATCAGATGGGGGATCCACTTTGCACGCAAGTTTGTTTCAACTACGTTGAGGTGCATGCAACGTATTGTCACCATCGGATATGATTTGCATGGTCGATCACGCATTATACACCATTTTTTTCCTAATGATATGCACATCCGCAAAAAACCACGCCATTAGGTGTGTTATTTGACCAAGTACTTATCGGATGGGTGTGCCTCATTGAGAACATTTCAATACCACCTAGGTTGAGGTGTACAAAAAGTTTTGTGCCCATCGGATATCATTTGCATGGTCGATCGAGCATTAAATACTTTTTTTACTCTAGTGTCATGCACATCCGTCAAAAAACACGCTACTAGGTATGTTATCCGATCAAGCACTTATGGGATGGGTGTGCCACTTTGCATGTAAGTCTATTCCACAAGTTTGAAGGTGTGTGCAAAGTATCGTGCCCATCGGATATGCTTTGCATGGTCGATCGAGCATTAAATACCATTTTTGCCTTAGTGCCATGCACATCCGTAAAAAAACACGCTGCTAGGTGTGTTATCTGATCAAGCACTTATGCAATGGGCGTGCCACTTTGCATGTAAGTCAATTACACCTAGTTGAAGGTGTGTGCAAAGTATTGTGTTCATCGGATATGCTTTGCATTGTCGATCAAGCATAACACATTGTTTTTGCCTTAGTGTCATGCACAACCATATAAAAACACGGCCATAGGTGTGTTATTCAAATAAGTACTTATCAGATGGGGGCTCCACTTTGCACGCAAGTCCGTTTTAACTACATTGAGGTGCATGCAAAGTATTGTCACCATCGGATATGATTTGCATGGTCGATCACGCATTATACACCATTTTTTTCCTAATGATATGCACATCCGCAAAAAAACACGCCATTAGGTGTGTTATCTGACCAAGTACTTATCGAATGGGTGTGCCTCATTGAGAACATTTCAATAACACCTAGGTTAAGGCATACGAAAAGTTTTGTGCCCATCGAATATGCTTTGCATGGTCGATCGAACATTAAATACTATTTTTGCTCTAGTGTCATGCACATCCGTCAAAAAACACGTTGCTAGGTATGTAATCCAATCAACCACTTATGGGATGCGCGTGCCGCTTTGCATATAAGTCTATTCCACCTAGTTGAAGGTGTGTGCAAAGTATCGTGCCCATCGGATATGCTTTGCATGGTGGATCGAGCATTAAATACCATTTTTGCCTTAGTGCCATGCACATCCGTAAAAAAACACGCTGCTAGGTGTGTTATCTGACCAATTTCTTATCGGATGGGTGTGCCTCATTGCGAACATTTCAATACCACCTAGGTTGAGGCGTACGAAAAGTTTTGTGCCCATCGGATATGCTTTGCATGGTCGATCGAGCATTAAATACTATTTTTGCTCTAGTGTCATGCACATCCGTCAAAAAACACGCTGCTAGGTATGTTATCCGATCAAGAACTTATGGGATGGGCGTGCCACTTTGCATGTAAGTTGATTCCACCTAGTTGAAGGTGTGTGCAAAGTATTGTGCCCATCGGATATGCTTTGCATTGTCGATCAAGCATAAAACACCGTTTTTGCCTTGGTGTCATGCACAACCATGAAAAAACACGGTCCTAGGTATATTATTCAAACTAGTACTTATCAGATAAGGGCTCCAATTTGCACGCAAGTCCGTTTCCACTAGGTTGAGGTGTGTGCAAAGTATTGTCACCATCGGATATGATTTGCATGGTTGATCACGCATTATACACCGTTTTTTTCCTAGTGGTATGCACATCCGCAAAAAAACACGCCCTTAGGTATGTTATCTGACCAAGTACTTATCGGATGGGTGTGCCTCTTTGACAACATTTTAATACCACCTAGGTTGAGGTATGAGAAAAGTATTATGCCCATCGGATATGCTTTGCATGGTCGATCGAGCATTAAATACCATTTTTGCCTTAGTGCCATGCACATCCGTAAAAAAACACGCTCCTAGGTGTGTTATTCGATCAAGCACTTATGCGATGGGAATGCCACTTTGCATGTAAGTCAATTCCACCTAGTTGAAAGTGTGTGCAAAGTATTGTGCCCATCATATATCCTTTGCATGGTCAATCGAGTATTAAATACTATTTTTACTCTAGTGTCATGCACATCCGTAAAAAAACACGCTGCTAGGTATGTTATCCAATCAAGCACTTATGGGATGGGCGTGCCACTTTGCATGTAAGTTGATTCTACCTAGTTGAAGGTGTGTGCAAAGTATTGTGCCCATCGGATATGCTTTGCATTGTCGATCAAGCATAAAACACCGTTTTTGCCTTGGTGTCATGCACAACCATGAAAAAACACGGTCCTAGGTGTATTATTCAAAATAGTACTTATCGGATGGGGGTTCTAGTTTGCACGCAAGTCCGTTTCCACTAGGTTGAGGTGTGTGCAAAGTATTGTCACCATCGGATATGATTTGCATGGTTGATCACGCATTATACACCGTTTTTTCCCTAGTGGTATGCACATCCGCAAAAAAACACGCCCTTAGGTATGTTATCTGACCAAGTACTTATCGGATGGGTGTGCCTCTTTGACAACATTTTAATACGACCTAAGTTGAGTATGGGAAAAGTATTATACCCATTGGATATGCTTTGCATGGTCGATCGAGCATTAAATACCATTTTTGCCTTAGTGCCATGCACATCCGTAAAAAAACACGCTGCTAGGTGTGTTATCCGATCAAGCACTTATGTGATGGGAATGCCACTTTGCATGTAAGTCAATTCCACCTAGTTGAAGGTGTGTGCAAAGTATCGTGCCAATCGGATATGCTTTGCATGGTCGATCGAGCATTATATACCATTTTTGCCTTGATGCCATGCACATCCGTAAAAAAAACACACTTCTACGTGTGTTATCTGATCAAGCACTTATGCGATGGGCGTGCCACTTTTCATGTAAGTCAATTCCACCTAGTTGAAGGTGTGTGCAAAGTATTGTGCCCATCGGATATGCTTTGCATGGTCGATCGACCATTAAATACTATTTTTGCTCTAGTGTCATGCACATCCGTAAAAAAACACGCTGATAGGTATGTTATCCAATCAAGCACTTATGGGATGGGCGTGCCACTTTGCATGTAAGTCAATTCCACCTAGTTAAAGGTGTGTGCAAAGTATTGTGCCCATCGGATATGCTTTGCATGGTCGATCGAGCATTAAATACCATTTTTGCCTTAGTGCCATGCACATCCGTAAAAAAACACGCTGCTAGGTGTGTTATCTGATCAAGCACTTATGTGATGGGCGTGCCACTTTGCATGTAAGTTAATTCCACCTAGTTGAAGGTGTGTGCAAAGTATTGTGCCCATCGGATATGCTTTGGATTGTCGATCAAGCATAAAACACCGTTTTTGCCTTGGTGTCATGCACAACCATGAAAAAACACGGTCCTAGGTATGTTATTCAAACTAGTACTTATCGGATGGGGGCTCCAATTTGCACTCAAGTATATTTCAACTAGGTTGAGGTGTGTGCAAAGTATTGTCACCATCGGATATGATTTGCATGGTCGATCACGCATTATACACCGTTTTTTCCCTAGTGGTATGCACATCCGCAAAAAAACACGCCCTTAGGTATGTTATCTGACCAAGTACTTATCAGATGGGTGTGCCTCTTTGACAACATTTTAATACGACCTAAGTTGAGGTATAGGTAAAGTATTATGCCCATCGGATATGCTTTGCATGGTCGATCGAGCATTAAATACCATTTTTGCCTTAGTGCCATGCACATCCGTAAAAAAACACGCTGCTAGGTGTGTTATCCGATCAAGCACTTATGCGATGGGAATGCCACTTTGCATGTAAGTCAATTCCACTTAGTTGAAGGTGTGTGCAAAGTATCGTGCCCATCGGATATGCTTTGCATGGTCGATCGAGCATTAAATTCCATTTTTGCCTTAGTGCCATGCACATCCGTAAAAAAACACGCTGCTAGGTGTGTTATCTGATCAAGCACTTATGCGATGGGCGTGCCACTTTGCATGTAAGTCAATTCCACCTAGTTGAAGGTGTGTGCAAAGTATCGTGCCCATCGGATATGCTTTGCATTGTCGATCAAGCATAACACACTGTTTTTGCCTTAGTGTCATGCACAACCATATAAAAACACGGCCATAGGTGTGTTATTCAAATAAATACTTATCAGATGGGGCCTCCACTTTGCACACAAGTCCGTTTTAACTACGTTGAGGTGCGTGCAAAGTATTGTCACCATCGGATATGATTTACATGGTCGATCACGCATTATACATCATTTTTTCCCTAATGATATGCACATTCGCAAAAAAACACGCCATTAGGTGTTATCTGACCAAGTACTTATCGGATGGGTGTGCCTCATTGAGAACATTTCAATATCACCTAGGTTGAGGCGTACGAAAAGTTTTGTGCCCATCAGATATCCTTTGCATGGTCGATCGAGCATTAAATTCTATTTTTACTCTAGTGTCATGCACATCCGTCAAAACACGCTGCTAGGTATGTTATCCGATCAAGCACTTATGGGATGGGCGTGCCACTTTGCATGTAAGTCAATTCTACCTAGTTGAAGGTGTGTGCAAAGTATTGTGCCCATCGGATATGCTTTGCATTGTCGATCAAGCATAAAACACCGTTTTTGTCTTAGTGTCATGCACATTCGTGAAAAACTTTTCGTATGCCTCAACCTAGGTGGTATTGAAATTTTCTCAATGAGGCACACCCATCCGATAAGTACTTGGTCAGATAACACCTAATGGCGTGTTTTTTTGCGAATGTGCATGCACATTCGCAAAAAAACACGCCATTAGGTGTTATCTGACCAAGTACTTATCGGATGGGTGTGCCTCATTGAGAACATTTCAATATCACCTAGGTTGAGGCGTACGAAAAGTTTTGTGCCCATCAGATATCCTTTGCATGGTCGATCGAGCATTAAATACTATTTTTACTCTAGTGTCATGCACATCCGTCAAAAAACACGTTTCTAGGTATGTTATAGGATCAAGCACTTATGGGATGGGCATGCCACTTTGCATGTAAGTCGATTCTACCTAGTTGAAGGTGTGTGCAAAGTATTGTGCCCATCGGATATGCTTTGCATTGTCGATCAAGCATAAAACACCATTGTTGGCTTAGTGTCATGCACAATCGTCAAAAAACACGATCGTAGGTGTATTTTTCAAACAAGTACTTATCGGATGGGGATGCCACTTTGCACACAAGTCAATACTGCCTAGGTTGAGGAACGTGTAAAGTCTTGTGTCCATTGGATATGCTTTGCATAGTCTGTCTCACATGATACACCATTTTGTTGCTAGTGTTATGCACAATCGTCATAAAATACATAGGAGGTGTGTTATCCGAACAAGTACTTATGAGATGGGTGCACCACTTTGTATGCAAGTCAATAAGACCTAGGTTGAGGAGTGTACAAAGTTTTGTGCCCATTGGAGAAATGTAGATGCGATAATATTAGAAAATTCTCGGTATATGTATATGTGTGTGTGTGTGTGGCAAACAATTTTGGCACAAAGTAAACACCTAGTGCACAAATTATGCACTTCATACCTTGAGTAAATAAGCTTGTTGATGAGGATAAATATGCCCTTGAATAAAAGCACAGTTGTTGTATGACCACAATAGGATCGCTTTGACACCTGTGATTTTGCCCATATGTAAGTTTACAAATAGTATAAAAAATCATGTAATAATATATTAATAGTTTGCAAATGTGTATAGCAAGTGAGTAATGGGAAGTGGAAGTGGGAATGAGGAGGGAGGAGTGGAATAGGATAAGGAAGTAATAAGGGTGTATGATAATAAGTATAAAAAATAGTATAATAATATATTAATAGTTTTTAAATGGCAAGTGAGTAATGGGAAGTGGAAGTGAGAGTGGGGAGGGAAGAATGGAATGGGAGAGGGGAAGGTAATAGGGGAGTAGGCTAATAAGGGAGTGAAATGAGTGAGGAAGTTAATAGGGGATGAAAAAGAGGAGGGTGAGATGGGGAAATATGGGATTTTGGGAAATGGGAGGAGTATGGGACGTGGTGGAAATGTGGGATGGGAGTGGTGGCAATGGGGAGGAAGAAGAAATGGATGGATGGGAGGAGGGCTAATGGATGAAGGATGGGGGTTCAATAGGAGAGGGGGAGTAATGGGAGCCAATGGGAGAGGAGATAAATGAAAAGCCAATAGGAGAGAGGGGAGGAATGGAAAGCCAATAGGAGAGGAGGAGGAAAACCTAATTTTTCTTATATATAGTCTTCCTTCTTCATTCATTCTCCCCTCATTTCATTCACTGAAGCAAGAAAGCAAGGACGATCAAGAGAGCAAGGAAGGAAGAGCAAGAAAGTAAGAAAGCAAGGACGATCAAGAGAGCAAGGAAGGAAGAGCAAGAAAGCAAGAAAGAGCAAACTTACAAACTGTTTCCAGGTACTTGCAAACTTTTTTTTCTAGTTTCTTTTTTAAAATTTGAAGAGAGAGAAACTAGAGAGAGAAAGGTTCAGGGGAGGGGAGGGAGGGGAGGGAGGAGGAAGGGAGGGGAGGAAGAGGGTGGGAGGAGGAAGGGAGGGGAGGAAGGGGTGAAGAGGGAGGTGGGTGGGAGGGAAGGGGGTGGGAGGGGAGGCTGGCGCGGCGGGTGGGAGGGAAGCAGGTGGGAGGGGGGCTGGCAGCTGAGAGGGGGGGGGAGGGCAGCTGAGAGGGGGAGGAGGGGGGAGCGACTGAGAGGGGGAGGGGGGGGGCGCGGCTGAGGGGGGAAGGGGGGGGGCACGGCTGAGGGGGGGAGGGGGGGAGGGTGAAGAGGCGCTGGCGGGTAGCGAAGGGGGGGGGAGGGTGGGGGCGCGGCTGAGGGGGGGAGGGGGGGGCTGGCGGCCGCGGCCGCCAGCCCGGGAGGGGGAGGGGAGCGGCTGAGGGGGGGGAGGGGGGGTGAGGTGAAGAGGGGGGCGGCTGGCTGTGGGGGCGCGGCTAAGGGGGGGAGGGGGGGGTTGAAGAGGGGGGGCGGGCGGCCGCGGCCGCCAACCCAGGAGGGTGGGGGAGCGGCTAAGGGGGGGGAGGGGGCGTGAGGGTGAAGAGGGGGGGGGCTGGCGGCCGCGGCCGCCAGCCTAGGGAGGGGGAGGGGTTGCGAAAGGGGGGGGGGAGGGTGAAGAGGGGGGAGGCTATGAGAGAGGAGGGGGGGGGCTGGCGGCCGCGGCCGCCAGCCCAGGGAGGGGGAGGGGTTGCGAAAGAGGGGGGGGAGGGTGAAGAGGGGGAGGCTATGAGAGAGGAGGGGGGGGGGCTGGCGGCCGCAGCCGCCAGCCCGGGAGGGTGGGGGAGCGGCTGAGGGGGGGGAGGGGGGGTGAGGGTGAAGAGGGGGGGGCTGGCGGCCGCGACCGCGGCCGCCAGCCCAGGGAGGGGGAGGGGTTGCGAAAGGGGGGGGGGAGGGTGAAGAGGGGGGAGGCTATGAGAGAGGAGGGGGGGGGGCTGGCGGCCGCGGCCGCCAGCCCGGGAGGGTGGGGGAGCAGCTGAGGGGGGGGAGGGGGGGTGAGGGTGAAGAGGGGGGGCTGGGGGGAGGAAGTGCGAAAGGGGGGGGGGAGGGTGAAGAGGGGGGAGGCTATGAGAGAGGAGGGGGGGGGGCTGGCGGCCGCGGCCGCCAGCCCAGGGAGGGGGAGGGGTTGCAAAAAGGGGGGGGAGGGTGAAGAGGGGGGAGGCTATGAGAGAGGAGGGGGGGGGGCTGGCGGCCACGGCCGCCAGCCCAAGGAGGGTGAAGAGGGGGGGGGATGGGTGGGTTGCGAAGGGGGGGGGGGAGGGTGAAGAGGGGGGGCTGGGTGAGAGGAGGGGGGGGGGGCTGGCGGTCGCGGCCGCCAGCCCAGGGAGGGTGAAGAGGGGGGGGCGATGGGTGAGAGGAGGGGGGGGGGGCTCGCGGCCGCGGCCGCCAGCCCCAGGGAGGGGTTGCAGAGGGGGGGCTGGGTGAGAGGAGGGGAGGTTGGGTGAGAGGAGGGGGGGGGGGCTGGCGGCCGCGGGGAGGGGGAGGGGTTGCGAAGGGTGGGGGAGCGGCTGAGGGGGGGGGAGGGTGAAGAAGGGGGGGGTTGGCGGCCGCGGCCGCCAGCCCAGGGAGGGGGAGGGGTTGCGAAGGGGGGGTTGGGGGGGATGGTGAAGAGGGGGGGGGCTGGGTGAGAGGAGGGGGGGGGCCGCCAGCCCAGGGAGGGTGAAGAGGGGGGGGGATGGGTGAGAGGAGGGGGGGGGCTGGCAGCAGGGAGGGGTTGCGAAGGGGGGGGAGGGTAAAGAAGGGGGGGAGGGTTGGGTGAGAGGAGGGGGGGGGGCTGGCGGCCGCGGCCGCCAGCCCAGGGAGGGTGAAGAGGGGGGGGATGGGTGAGAGGAGGGGGGGGATGGGTGAGAGGAGGGAGGGTGAAGAGGGGGGGGATGGGTGAGAGGAGGGGGGGTGGGAAAGAGTGAAGGAGGGGGGGGTTGAGAGAGGGGGGGCTGGGGCGGCCGCGGCCGCCAGCCCGCGGTGAAGGGGGGGTGTCGCCAAGGAGGGAGGGAGGGTTGAGAGGGGGCCAAAGGGAGAGTGGGGAAGAGGGTGGAAGGGTTGGGGGGGTCACCAAGGGGGGTGGGGAAAAGGGGGGAAGGTTAAAAGGGGGTAGGGGAAAAAGGGGTAGGGGGAAAAAGGGGTAGGGGAGGAAGAGGTTAGGCGACGGGAGAGGGGGAAGGGTAGCAGGAGGGGAGGGGGAGGGGGAGGGGGATTTTGGGGAAGAAGGGGGGGCGAGGGGAAGGGAGAGGTCGAGGGAGGAGTTTTGGCGGCGGAGGGAGGGGAGGGAAGGAGGCTGGAGGAGAGGGTTGGGTCGAGGGATGGATGGAGGGAGGGAGAGGAGAGGAAGGAGAGAGAGGAGAGAGAGAGAGGGAGAGGAGAGGAGGGAGCAGAAGGAGAGAGATGGGAGAGGAGGATTTGACTTACTATCACGAGCAAGAACGAAAAATAAGATTTGACTTACGAGAAGAATGAAAAGGACTTACGAGAATCGAGAAGAATGTTGAAGAAAGTATCAAGAAGAATGTTGAACATAAATTTGAATTCAAAAGGAACGTATGAGAAGAAAGTATAAGAAGAATGTTGAACACAAATTTGAATTCAAATTTATAATGAATTCAAATTTCCCTCTCTTTTTTGAAAATTCAAATTTATGCGTAGGAGTGGACTAGTTTTAACTCTCTCCTCATTTCATTGAAGCAACCAAGAGCGGAAGAGAAAGGATAAGCCGAGCCTTACTTTTTTCACTTTTTCCGGGTACTTGCATTCTTTTTTATTCGTCTTGTAATTCTATTTCTTTACTTACAATTCTTTTCAATTAGTTTCTTGTTAAGGTTTTTGAGTTTTATTTCTTAAAATTGTATTGTAATTCTTTTTCTTTACTTATAATTCTTTTTCAATTAGTTTATTCTTAAAGTTTTTGAGGAGGGTGGTCTTTTAGAAGGCATTACAATTCTTTTTAAATTAGTTTCTTATTTGAGTTTTTGAGTTCTATTTTAATTAGTTTTTTATTTATATTTGAGTTTGTAAATTTGAGAAATGGGAGAATAGGGAGGGAGGAAAAGAGAGAAATTAAGAGAGAGAAGAGGGGCTCCTTAAATGAGAGAGGAGAGGGAGAGAGGGAGAGAGAGAGAGAGATTCACACAGAGAAGAGGGGCTCCTTAAATGAGAGAGAAGAGTAGGGAGGGAAAGAAAGAGAGAGGAGAGAGGTGGAGAGAGATTAAGAGAGAGAAGCAAGTAAAGAGAGAGGAGAGAGGGGGAGAGAGATTAAGAGAGAGAAGCGGGTCTCTTGGGGGCTGTGGCTACTTGAGGGAGGGAGAGAGTAGGGAGAGAGAAAGAGAGAGAGGGAGAGAGAGAAAGAGAGAGAGGGAGAGAGAGAGAGAGATGTTTATGGGAATGAAACGTGGCGAGAGGAGAGAGGAAAAGAGAGAGAGAGAGAGAAGAGAAGAGGGAGACTTAGGGAGAGAGAGAGAGAGAGAGAGAGAGAGAGGGAGAGAGAGAGAGAGAGAGAGAGGAATGAAACTTCTGTGCTAGAGGGAGGGAGAGGGAGAGAGAGAATAAGTGGGATAAGGATAGAGAGAAAAATACTTAAGAGTTATCAAAGAGAGAGAGAGAGAGATTAAGAGAGAGAATGAGGTGTCTTGACTATGGCTACAAAGAGATTTAGGAGGAGAGAGAGAGAGAGAGAGAAAGTAAAGAGAGTTTTATATATTACATCTTTTATATTATATTTTTAAATGAGAGAGAAGAGTAGGGAGGGAAAGAAAGAGAGAGGAGAGAGGGGGAGAGAGATTAAGAGAGAGAAGCGGGTCTCTTGGGGACCATGGCTGCTTGAGGGAGGGAGAGAGTAGGGAGAGAGAGGGAGAGAGACAGAAAGAGAGAGAGGGAGAGAGAAAGAGAGAGAGGGAGAGAGAGGGAGAGAGAGAGAGGAATGAAACTTCTCTGCTAGAGGGAGGGAGAGGGAGAGAGAGAATAAGTGGGATGAGGATAGAGAGAAAAATACTTAAGAGTTATAGAGAGAGAGAGAGAGAGATTAAGAGAGAGAATGAGGTGTCTTGACTATGGCTACAAAGAGATTTAGGAGTAGAGAGAGAGAGAGAGAGAGAGAGAGAGAAAGTAAAGAGAGTTTTATATATTTACATCTTTTATATTATACTTTTAAAAAATTATAAAAGAGTGAATTTATGGTTTGTTTTGAAGGTGAGATAATGTTTTTATATATATTCATCTTTTAAATTGAAAAATGTTAACTTTTCTTTAGATACTTGTTCTTTATTTATATCACATGCAGGTTTAGCCTCTACATCACAACCCCTTCTTTTGCATATTTAAGCCTCTTAAACCCCAGCACATTAAAATGAACACAGAAAAAGAAATTATTTATTGCTTTTCTTCGCTTCGACGGTTCGTTTAGCATAGTTTAGCATAGATTAGATTGCCTTAGAGGAGAGACAATTCTCCAAGTTGCCAATCGAAGCCATGCTCAAATTTTTCTAACTAGTTCCTAATCGTTGTCAGTCCCTTCGCTCACATGCGGTTTAACACTCATAACATGCTATTAAATAAGACCTTTTACCATTTACCAAGAAGTTTATCAGTGGGCAGATTGCATGAGCAGATATCAATGGACAGATTGCATGAGCAGATATCAGTGGACAGATTGCATATATCAGTGGACAGATTACATGTCATGGGACATATTGGAGCTTGATGATTATTGGTTATTTTTATTGCATTTGTATAAATATTTAAGCTCATTTATTGTCATAAAAATCCTTGTAAAGCCTTTTATGCTATTTTTTACATTTATTGTCATATGAAGCGCCTTGTAATAAACCCGACCATCCCGACCATTCACTAATTAATGAGTATCAGTGGGATGCATAAGTGGATATCATGTGGGCTGCATAAGTGGATATCAGTGGAACAGTTTTTAGTGGATAGATTGCACCAGTTGGGTATCAGTGCTCAGATATCAATGGATGGACAGATTACATGAATCTTCACGAAGATTGAAGCTTTATCACTAGACGACATTTTATATTACTTGTAAAGCTTTATTGGCTAATTCTTTTACATTTGTACAAATATTTAAGCCTTGTAAAGCCTTTTAGGCTATTTCCCACATTTATTGCCATATGAAGCCTTGTAAAGCCTTTTGGGCTGTTTTCCACATTTATTGTATCAAGGGTTGTATATTGTACTTTACTTGTATGTATCTAAATTCTTCATTATCTTTTCTTGTAGGATTATGGAGCAATCAGCTAATGTGATGGCTATGCTAGATGACTCTGAGATCAGAGAATGGGTTTCTGATGTCACTTTGAATTTCAAAGGAAAGGAATATAGCCCCAATGGCTTTGGTAGGTGGACTCGATATCACATGGGTAGAAGAGCTTGGTTTCTTCATCAAAAGGAAAAGAGACTCTTTCTACTTATGTCAAAAAGGGAGTTCAATGGTGTTGAAGATCCATGGGATGCTACTTTCTTCAAAAAAGATATGACTTCAAGCCTTGTAGTAGGCATAATAATTCAGCGAAAAGACACCTTTGTGGATATTTTAACAAAGAGTTCAGATCCTGAAGTTGGCGGTATGCATTTTATTGTGTCAAGGAGAGACGCAAAGACCTTTGTGATGCCTCCTCCTCAACCATCAAAGTTTCCAGAGCTACAAAGGGCATTGGAGACTCTTTCATATACTTGGGAGCAATTTCCTAGTGTGGTGGCAAAAAGGATGCATGCAAAGATAATGTTTGAATACTTTCAGGATGCAGAATATGCTCTCCATATGCAAGAATCATCACATGAAGGAGATCAAAAAGCTCAGACTTCAATGCAGGGACAAGAAGAACAGGCACATTGTCACAAACCTGTAGAACATGAGCGCAAACTTCTAGAGCCAGAAATGGTGGATGTAACTAAGGATGATGAAAAACAAGCCTTGAGTGCACGGGAATTAGCAAAAATTGAAGAAGATCAAGGTCGATCCACTGCAGTTATGCTAGAAGCTCTTGCTAGCAAACCACGACGTGAAATGCAAAAGGCTAGTACTGCAAGAGCCACGGTTCCAAGCAGTAAGAAAAGACATCGTCCCACTGTAGAGAAAGATAATGTGGATGAAAAACGGTCAAAAAAATAGAAAGATGAAGAAGACTCAGAATCTGAGGCTGAAGATGATCAAGATGAACTCACATCAATCAAAAATCTTAATCTGCGTCTTAATGAAGCAGTTACAGATGATGATGTGGGATATATCTGGGGTCAAAGGACGTGGTTTGTGAATGCCAAAGATGTGGAAGCTGCAGCTCTATTTACTAATAGCCGAAGCCTTGATATATCCTATGCAATGCAAATATACGAGGCTTTGAGAGATGGTAAGAAACCTGTGGCAAGTAATGTGGTCTTGCGCCCAATAATGTTTTGTCCAACCAAAAATAGTTTTCTGGATCAAATAACGTTTACAGGGCCTACACATTTCGAGGAGATCTTCAGTCAATTCTTTAAAAACACTCTAAAAAATATTCCACATGAACAAGGCGAAGAGGCACAAGGAGAGAATATGCTAAAGGAAGTCAAGAAGGAATTTCTCCTTCATTGCAGATTCTAGCCCATTGATGGTCAACATTGGGCTTATGCTTGTAATCAGATCGCAAGGGAAGCAAAGGAGGGCAAAAGACTCACTCCAGAACAATTTGTAAAGATAAGCTCATTCCATTATTATCCTGCAACGATCTGTATATTCAAGCATGAAATTAAGTATTTGATTGAGTCCGAAAGACTTAATCATTATGTCCATGGAAAGCGTAAGATATCCTCAACATCAGAGGTCTTACAGAAGGCAAGGGTGATATGGACAACATTTGGTTCTCCAAATCCTAATTTGAAGCGAAAGGTCACAAAAGCAGATGCCGACACACTCACAAACTTTTATACTTCTTTGAGTGCAGTTGTGCCTAGGGGAACCCAAGAGCGGGAAGAAAGTATGACAAGCCTCAAGGTGGTGAGGGACAGATATGCCGACTACACTTCTATCATATTTCGTCCTGTTGAAGTGTTCAATGAGATGCTTGAAACGTGCATTGCTTGTGAGCATGGACAGCTGACCTATGAAGCTCCTTTGTTTATCTCCGGCAAGTCAAAGGTAATGGATAAGAAGGAGTTGACGGCAAGGATGTGGAGGCCTGTAAAGTACTTACCTGATAAGTATGCATCCATGGCAGCACAAAAAATTTTAAAGAAAGAATGGTTTTTTGGAAAAAAAGACAAAGACCACTGCATGGAAGAATGCATCAATGTATAGGTGAGGCGTGATGCAGTGCATAGTGCCATCAAGTATTTGCTGTCAGAGAAACAAATTCCACTTACTCATTGTAACATTGACTATAATGTGGTGAAGCATATAGCTTCTTTGTCAACACCCAAGGTAAAGCTATGGGCAAATAGGTGGATTAAAAAGGATGAAGATGGGTCGGAAATAGTAACCTCTTATATGAGAAAAGAGATCCCACAACAGGTGGTTGCATATGTGGAAAGATTAATCAGCGAGATAAGAATGCCGACAGATATGCACCAAAGCTTTCAATTCAATGTAGAGGTTACGGCAGAGTCTGGAAAGCTTGTCAACTTCAGGGGAGTCTCAGAAGATGACTTCTTTAAGAATGAGTCAGCATAGGATAAGCCACAACTATTCTTTATCAATGAAGTTTCTAGCGATGATATCCATAACTTCATTGATAGAATAGTATATACCACCATTAGCAAAGTGGCGATTTGTAACATTGTCATATTTGTTGATAAAAAAGACAAAGAAGCCATGCAGGTTACTCTAGAGTGAGCATATTCATCAGATTTGAAGATCTATAGTGGTGTTTATGCAGCAAAGAGAGGCAAGAGAGAATGTGGCATAGCGATTCAAACTCTTGAATCATTCTTTCTGTGTATGCGGAGTCCCAACCCTGATCACTCCTTACAAAAGAACATAAGAGGGAATTCAAATAATTTGAGATTGATGCTAGAAGAGCAAGATATTCCCAGGTCCATACATTATCAAAAAAACAACTATGGAAGTCCTGCAAAAAGTGGGAGTCTCTTGCTTACCATGATGGAGAATTTGCTGCCGGCAGGTTGGGAGGTCACCTTGTGCAGGATGGGATATTTATTTGAGGATCTCCTAAGAAAAGGCATGTAAATGTAAAGGCTATAATAATTTACAAACATCGGCTATTGTCTTTCTGCTATCGCTAAGTATAGGAGAAAGGAGGGAATCCAACATATACGCACGATTTTGTACGACTCTACCAAATCGTGAGATAACTATACTGCACCAACAAATAAATGAATATTAGCTTATTAGATTTAATCAAAATAAATGAATATTAGCTTATTAGCTTATTAGATTAAATCAAAATATTGAATTATCAAGTAGAGAAAAAGTTTGTATCAAACCTGAGAATGGCCATCATAACGTTGTTATTGACCTCATTTGAAGCTCTAGAGAGAATTGAAATCTCTTCTCCCCCAAATTCAAGATACTGAGGTCTATGTTGAATCATAACCCTAACATTAAAAGAGCTTCCCAATTCTTTTAATGAAGCCATGTTTGTAGAGTTGAGGTCATCTATCCTCTTTGACTCTTTGATGGCATTCATTTTGCAATCAATGATTGCTCGAATGGTACATGTTATAAATGCATAGAGATGCAAATCCGTACATGTTGATAGTGTGGTGTCATTTTGCATCTCAAAAATTTGACCAAGTACCAAAAAGCAATTGTAGCCCACCCTCCATCCACAATTATAGATGTGGCTATTATCTTGATGTGATACCTGACATGTTATATACTCTATTTGTTGTGCCAAGTCACATTGCCGCATTACTATGTCGATAGCATCTACTAATTTTCGAGCTGATCTGCATATCAAAACATATAACAACAGTGAATATGTGCATTGCATATCAATCTACATGTCAAGAAGTGACAACAAGTGTAGTCTATACTTACTCTAACACATTGCCATGGACGGATGTCATTGAGTTTGCAAAGAAGCACTTCTTCGCAAGGATGTCCACGACTACCAGACTCCAATGTGAGCTGCATTATCAATAAAGAATAATTACTGTGTTTGAGACAATTCTAGCAATGCAATAGAAAAAACAAGTAGGGTTTGATGCTTACTTCTCATAATATGCTGTAAAAATAACTCGTGCGTCATTCATAGGAATGTTCTTCAACCACTTGCAAACATTCTCTATGGTTTCTTCTTTGTTGCTAAGCACTTCCGAAATACGAGGATCGAGCATATATGAAACGCTTTGTATATTTTGCGGAAAATTTGCTATAACATTACTATATTAAAAAAAAAAGTATTAGCTTCTTGGGTTTAATCAAAATAAGCAAAGTATAAAGCCAAGGAAAAGGCTGCATCAAACCTGAGGATGGTTGTAATGACTTTGACATTAACCTCATTCTTAGGATTCAAGAGGATTGAAATCTTTTCTTCACCAAATTCAAAAAAATGAGGTTGTTGTCGAATTAACAACATAGCAGTGAATGAACTTCCAATCTGCTCCAATAGATTCATATTTTTATGACTCATCTTATTGAGGGAGTAGTCTACATCGTATTCTTCTTCACTTGCTATGTCCTCCACATCCTCCTTCTGCCATAAAAATATAAAAAAGTTATGCGATGTACACATCCCAAATAAAGGCTTAAACAAGTAGATAAGGTTTCATACATGCTTTCATTAGTGTAAGTCTCTCCTCTGCTTAGAGCAAAAATTTAAAAAGGTTTCATACACGCTTTCATTAGAGTGAGTCTCTCCTTCTCTTGGATGAAAAATTTAAAAAGTTATGAGATTTACACATCCCAAATAAAAATAATGGTTTAAATAATCATAGAAGTATAAAGATAGCATGCTTTCATTAGACAAGTTATGAGATTTACACATCCCAAATAAAATTAATGGTTTAAATAATTATAAAAGTATAAAGATAGCATGCTTTCATTAAACTCATTCTCTTCTCCTTTTGGAAGAAAATATAAAAAAGTTATGAGATTTATACATCCCAATTAAAGGCTGGAACAAGTATACAAGTATAAAGATAAGGTTTTATACATGCTGCAATGTAGTCATATTTTCATGTTGTTTCCCAATGGTAGTAATTAGATGCTGAATACTCTCAGCCCGAAATGCTAGCAGATCAGCTTCTGTATATGATTCCAAGTCCTATTTATGGCATATCATGAGATGTAAGTATCATGGCAACCTTTATTTTCATCTTATACTGGCAACATTGTGTTAAATAATAATGGTTCTTAATTATTCGTGTAGGGAACATTGGAGTCTGGTGGTTTGGAACCTTGAAGACAACTATTGTTGGTTTGTTAACTCGATTGCAGGCTTTCATGGCTCAGTGCAAACGTAAGTATTCTATTAATCTGTTGTTACTTCTATATTATGTAGCTTATGTGATAGATACACTAAGTTTTTTTAATATGTCACGATGAGCAGGTCGATTGAGAAGTTGGTATCTGCTATCAGAGAAACAGGACAGTACAAAGACTCGGTAGACTTCCAAAAGCATTTAGTAGTAGAGCAGGGAGATGGGCATAGTTGTGGGTGGAGAGTTGCCTACAACTGCATGTTGATTTTCAAAGAAATTTTCTCACTTAAGCCACAGATCTCATCGGAAGACTCTTTGGAGCTCAAATATTCAGATGAGGATATCTGAAAGCATTCGAGACCTAATTGCTGCCATTAGAATACAACGTGCAACTGAAGCAATACCAAAGCTTCCCTTTAAGGAAGAGGAGACTGAGTCTACTATGAAAGCATTGCATACTACAGAAGAAGTAGAGACCCAATGTACACGCATCAGAAGAGTTGCCACCGCCTCCGCTTGCATTTAAGGAAGAGGATACTGAGTCTATTCCGAAAGCACTACATACTACAAAAGAAGTAGAGACCGAGTGTACATCTACAGCACCACAGCCTCCATTGGAAGCATCCGAAGAGTTGCCAGAGTCTCCACTAGAAGCATCACAAGAGTTGTGATGCATGTATGATGTTGTGTTTGTAGTTTTTGTTGATTATACACCAATTTGTGACTTATTACTTAAGTGGCATAATCATGATATTTATATAATTTCTTTATGCACACAATTTTATGATATGAATGTGTGATGATGTGATTATTTGGAAATAAATCCTTGTGTGATGAGAATTCTGATATGAATATGTGATGATGTAATATTTGTAATATATTTATTTCATGCACACAATTTTATGATATGAATGTGTGATGATGTGATTATTTGAACATAAATCCTTGTGTGATGAGAATTTTGATATGAATATGTGATGATGTAATATTTGTAATATATTTCTTCATGCACACAATTTTATGATATGAATGTGTGATGATGTGATTATTTGGAAATAAATCCTTGTGTGATGAGAATTTTATTCAGTTGGACAGTCTCCACTCACTTAAAGTAGATCATTCGCAATGCTTCTCTCACTTTATTCCAACCCTTATCCTTATCATCTCCACTCACTTAAAGTAGAGCATTCAATCTCCACTCGCTTTATTCCAACCCTTATCATAGTGAACACATCGTGCCACTCACTTTATTCCAACCCTTATCCTTATCGTAGTGAACACATCGTGCCTTAGTGCACTTGTATTCTTCCATCCTAGTCCTTCCACAAACACTCTCTTATTTCTTACATCCTAGTCCTTCTGAGTAACTTGTATTCTTCTATCCTAGTCCTTCCGCAAACACTCTCAGAGTCTTCTTTCATCCATCCTGATAACCAAGTATTCTTCTATCCTAGTTCTTCCACAAACACTCTCTTCTTTCATCCATCCTAGTGCTTCTCATTAACTTGTATTCTTCTTTTATTCTTCTATCCTAGTCCTTCCGCAAACACTCTCAGAGTCTTCTTTCATCCATCCTGATAACCAAGTATTCTTCTATCCTAGTTCTTCCGCAGACACTCTCTTCTTTCTTGCATCCTAGTGCTTCTCATTAACTTGTATTCTTCTTGTATTCTTCTATCCTAGTCCTTCCGCAAACACTCTCAGAGTCTTCTTTCATCCATCTTGATAACCAAGTATTCTTCTATCCTAGTTCTTCCGCAGACACTCTCTTCTTTCTTGCATCGTAGTCCATCTCCCTTTCTTTATCATCTCCCCACCCATGGATGTCCTTGGCATTGTCGAAGACGTGGAGTTTGGAATTAACAATCTCAAAGAATGGATTGCTGACCAAGGAGCACAGAGAGAGGCCAGAATTCGACAAGGTTCTCCTTTGACACACATGGAGAGAGAGGAATTTGCTGCACAAAGGCATGCAGAGAGGGAGGAGACTCTCAAGATAGCAGACAGTGAAAGACTTCTAAGACGTATGATAAAAGCACGACAAGATCTATTAGACTTCTTAAGTAACCTGCGTTATCGCAGCTCTCATCATGGGCGATTTGATGCGGATGCTGAGAGAACAATAAGAGCCTCTCAGAGAAATTATAAAGAAACAATTTGTGATTGCTTAAACTTTTTCTTCACATGTAATTATGTTGAGGATACAGCTGTGGAGGCAGTGAGTTGTTGAGAAGATAAGAGAGACCAATGATGAGATCTTCTAGACAGACCAATGATGAGATCTTCTAGACTTAGATAAGAGAGACTGTATTAAGGTGTTTTTTGACACCATATGGCTTTGTATTAAGGTGTATTAAGGTGTTTTTTGACACCATATGGCTTTGTATTAAGGTGTTTTTTGACACCATATGGCTTTGTATTAAGGTGTTTTTTGACACCATATGGCTTTGAGTAATATGATCTACTTCTTGTACAAATGTGATGTTAAGATGATGTTAAGAGAGATTGTATTAAGGTGTTTTTTGACACCATATGGCTTTGATTAATATGATCTACTTCTTTACAAATGTGATGTGCTCTTTTTGAAATGTACTCTAGTTTTCATAACATGTCACGCCATTTTTTCTAATTTGATTTTTTAAAATCTTACTTTTTTGTCTCTTTTAACAATGTGATGTACTCTATTTTTAACATCTCACGTCATTTTTCTAATTTGATTTTTTTAAATCTTCCTTTTTGACTCAATGTTTTGTTTTATAAGAGCCTCTTTTTTTGAAATGTTTTATCCAGAATTATCTCACAAAATGAATTTGGACAGTGCAAGAGTCCAAAATTAATGAAATAGGTGTTTTAGAGGAAAGGAAATTTATTATGCAATCATTATTTTAAATTGTAACCGTTTTGGAAGCATTAATACATATCTCACACGAATTGAATCTATTCTTTATGGGGAAAAAAGGATGGAATATTCTGAGTCAATTTTTTTTTGTCAATTGCCAATTGATATGTTATGCAGCAACATATATTTTTCTTTTGGTATTCAATGAGTCTAGATTTCGTATATATACTAGCTTCAAATTTTCTACCAAGAAAAGAAGTAATTGAATTATAAGAAAAAGAAGAGGGAAGAGAGAAAGAGAGCAAGGGCGGGGGGGAGAGAGAGAGCCTAAGAGAGAGAGAGAGAGAGAGGATTCAAAAGATAAAAGAAACAATTAACTTACGCTAACTATTTACCTAGAGTATGGATTGCCTTGGGAAGCATTTTGAATTCTTAGATATCTAAGGGCATTGAGACATGTTTTAACTATTTTGTACTTTTTAAACTTGTAAAATTTATGACCAAATTCAATAGCTTTTAATTCAATTAAATTTTGAGGATTTTTGTATGTGTATTTATGTAGCAGAGATAAGGAGACAAGGGTAGTAACAAGATAATGTGGACTAAGAAGTGGTGTTTGGGATACTATTTTTAAGTGCTTCCAAAATAAATAAAGACAAGGGATCCTCTTTCTTAAAAAACCAAAAACTGGTTTTGTGATTATTTTAAATTGTTATACTTGATTTAAAAGTGGCCATCTCTTAAAGTGCTTTAAAGTGGAAAATTTGTGCCATGTTACCTTACATACACCTAAAGAATAAGGTAGTCAAAAAATCAAGGGAAAGAAGACAAAAGTTAGAGAAAGAAAGACAAAGTGCAATAGAGACAAAGAGACAAGGTAGTCATAAAATCAAGGAAAGAAGGAAAATGTTATAGAAATAAAGAGAAATTATAACATGGAGAGACAAAGGTAAAGAACAAGTGTGTGTGTGTGTGTGTGTGTGTGTGTGTGTGTGTGTGTGTGTGTGTGTTTAGATTAAAAAGTCCCATCAATAATTAACCCATACAATGAATTCCATCAATTGGATAAAGAGTAAAAAAAAGGGAAACAAGAAATAAGATTTGAGACATCTAAGGTGAAAAATGTAATAACTAGAGTTTGCAAAAATTTCCACCACAATTAAGAATTTTTTATAATATTAAGTTAAACAAACACAATATTGAAAGAAGATGTTGAATCCTCAGGCAGTCCACATTCCAAGGTCAGGGTCCAGCTACCTGCCACCATCCACCATCCAAACAAACTAGGTGTAGGGTAGCTACCACATGGCAACCTACCATTGGTAGCATCGAGTACGGGGGGGTCCCAATCCCCCGCCTGCTCTAGTAGCCATGCATTACATCCTTCAACCCCTAGCAAAAAGTTGGCAGGACTGAAGGAGGGTCCATCTATTTAGCTCATATATACCAAGGATCATATATGTATCCCATGCTTATGGGATTTCTCTCAATAACCTGTCCATGTGTCATCACGCACATCATGCACTTATTTAATCAGCACCCACGAGGGGGTTTGGACCACACCAAGGCCCTTATTGGACTTTATTTCCAACACCCCACCATGGTCCAAACACCACGAGTGAACTTTTGACCAACCAACAAATGTTGAACACCCACTAAGGGCCAAATCAGCCCAGAAACCTGACCACCCACACAGAGCTAAGTCAGCCAATCACAATTGCTGGAAAGTTCCCGAGGACTGACACGGGTTATCACTTTCCATGCCAGCCGCCATTTTGAGCTGTACACAACAGTCGCAACAGTCCACATGTAGTTGCTTTCAATGCAATTGTCGCTATACGCCATCGTGCCACGCGTAGATCAACACAGTCCGGAAGACGTCCTTGCTCAGATACCTTTGTAGGGTAGTTGCCACATGGTAGCCTACCATTGGTAGCGCCGAGTACAGGGGATCCCAATCCCCTACCTCCTAGCCATGCGTAACCTCCTTCAACCCCTAGCAAAAAGCCGACAAGACTAAAGGAGGGTCCATCTATTTAGCTCATATATACCAAGGATCATATATGTATCCCATGCTTATGGGATTTCTCTCAATAATCTGTTCACATGTCATCACGCACATCATGCCCTTACTTAATTTGCACCCGCGAGTGGGTTTAGACCACACCAAGGCCCTTATTGGCCTTTATTTCCAACACTAGGTGTTAGAACATCATAGTTATGTTTGGGTAGATAGGTAATACCTATTTTCCTTGGCTTGTTATAGCTTTACCTAGGAATATAAACAACCATATGGACTCCTAGATAATTTTAAAAAAAGGTTTAAGTCACAAGTGGAGTAAGGACCAAATGAGTGCATGGGTTGAGAGAGCTCATGGGTTGACAAGGGATTAGTGGAGGTATGGGAGGATTAGTGTACTTGGTGTGTGGGGTGGTTTAAAAGAGAGTGTAAAGGGGAGATTTCACGGGGGGGTACATAAAAGAATAATTCATAGTTGGAGAAGTATACATGTGTGTGTGTGTGTGTGTGTGTGTGTGTGTGTGTGTGTGTGTGTATGTGTGTGTGTGTGTGGATTAAAAAGACCCCTTAATTATTGAGCCATAGAATTAATTCCATCAATTGGATAAAAAGTGAAAAAAATGGGAACATATAAGGAAAAAATGTTTTGAGACGTCTAAGTTGGAAAATGCAACTAGAGTTTGCAAAAAATTTCTAGCAAAATTAAGAATTTATAATAATATTGAGTTTGATAAACACATCTTGAAAAAAGATGTCGAATCCTCAAACAATACAGGTTCTGAAGGTCAAAGTCCACTTACCTGCCACCATCCAAATAAACTAGATGTTAGAACATCATAGTTACATATGGGTAGACAGGTAATGCCTATTTTCCCCGACTTGTTCTTGCTTTTCCTAGGAATATAGACAACCATATGGATTCTTAGATAATTTAAGAAAAACTTTAAGTCACAAGTGGAGTAAGGAGTGAATGAGTGCATGGGTTGAGAAAGGATAAGTTGAGGTATGGGAGGATTAGTGTTCTTGGTATGTGGGGTGGTTAAAAAGAGAGTGTAAAGGGGAGCTTTCACAGGGGGTACATAAAAGAATAATTCATAGTTGGGGAAGTATACATGTGTGTGTGTGTGTGTATGTGTGTAAAGAAATAAGAGTTTGTGTGTGTGAGATACATTTGCTAATCAAAATTTGTGTGTGTGTGTGTGTGTGTGTGTGTGTGTGTGTGTGTGTGTGTGTGTGTGTGTGTGTGTGTGTTTTTGTGTGTCCTACCCCCAACCCAGAGGGTAAGACCACATGGTGGGGAGTAAGCCCAACATGTGGAATTTACTTCCCACCTCCTAATAATAAGTGAATAAAAGTGGATCTATATGATAAGTGTCAAAATGAGAAAATGATGCCAGCAGTAAATGTGTAAACCACTTTTTGAAAAATAGGTATAAAGGTTAGTACAAAATAAGGCTGATCACAAAATGGCTAGGGATTATCCATGCTAAATAATTATCCAATGGATCTGAATTACGTATATGGCACTAGCCCAACCAAAGGCTAGTTGGTATATCAAAGTGTATGTTTAGATTAAAAAGTCCCATCAAGTATTCAGCCGTACAATTAATTCCATCAATTGGATAAAAAGTTTAAAAAAGGGGAACATATACAAGGAAAAAATGTTTTGAGACATCTAAGTTATAAAATGCAACAACTGGAGTTTGCAAAAATTTCCACAAAACTTAAAAAATTTTTAATATTATTGAGTTTGACAAACAATATTGAAAAAGAATGTCAAATCCTCAAGCAGTCCATGTTCCGAGGTCGGAGTCTAGGTGTTAGAACATCATAGTTACATTTGGGTGGACAGGTAATGCCTGTTTTCCCCAACTTATTATCGCTTTACCTACAAATATAGACAATCATATAGATTCTTAGATCTTTTTTTTTTTTTAATTAAGTCACAAGTGGAGTAAGGAGTGAATGACTGCATGGGTTGAGAAGCAATTAGTGGAGGTATGGGAGGATTAGTGTGCTTGGTGTGTGGGGTGGTTAAAAAGAGAGTGTAAAGGGGAGATTTCATGGTGGGTACATAAAAGAATAATTCATAGTTGCGAAAATATACATGTGTGTGTGTGTGTGTGTGTGTGTGTGTGTGTGTGTGTGTGTGTGTGTGTGTGAATCTCTTCTTACTATTTGATAAACCAAAGAGAAAAAATAACAAATTTAAAATGTGTAAGTCTACAACAATTATTTAAGAAATCAATCTTTAGAATTACCAAGGAAAATTATGGTAGAAGGTGCAAAAAAACTTTTGCAATCCCCGCTTAAAGAGAAGGGAAAACATTACGTCCACTTGTAGTCCACCAGTAATTAAGTGCTTAGGAAATCACATAATAAAAGGCCATCCTTCATGAATTAAATGGAAAAATGACCACAAAAACTGACCCAATAAACACAAGTCTGCAAAGCTAGATGGGGGGGTGGGGGAATTGAAAAGACTTGTATATATCTATGTATATATATATATATATATATATAGATACATATATATACATGTATATATGTATACACACACACACACACACATATATATATATACATATATATATAAGTGTAAATAAAAGGAGAATTTATAAATATTTTCATGAGTTTAAACAAAATTAGAGCAAATTTAAAATGTAATGGCACATATATAGTCATCAAAAGCAAAAAGTGCACTAGTAGAGAGTAACTTTTCATTAAATTTAGTGGAGTGTAAAGAAGAGAGGTACTTAAACCTTCATTGAAAGTTATAGAGAGAAAGGTTTTTACCTATAAATAGAAACTTTAACCATAAAGACTAAAGACACATTATTTAAAATATATACGACATATATAAATATGTAGACAAGAAATGTAAAAATGTAAAAAGATCACTAAATATAAATAAAGAGCAACCAAAAAAAATGTGTAAACAATGAGAAAAGAAAATAATGATGTCTTGCTTTTTAAGGGTTGGTAACCTTTGGCAAAGCTCGTGGCGTGTGGGTGATGAGGGCGCAACAGCGAGGCAACAGCACATGAGGGATTGTGGAATCCTTCGTTTGGGCGACCCAGCAGTTGAGGAGTAGCGTAGCGTAGCACAGTATAGCAATAGCAGCAGTCAGGGTTGTGGGGGTTGATGGTCTATAACAAGGAGACTAGGAGCGCATTACAACAGAGTGGGTTGTGGGCAGCATAGCCAATTGTAGGGGGTGTACTCAGAGCTGAGGAAGGGCAGGGCGAAAGTACCACAGGCAGCTAGAGAGTATAGCCACAGAGTAGAGAGCAGGCACAATGAGCAGAGAGTTATGGACTGAGCAATTGTTGCGAGTAGGAAGTATGCTTGTAGTAGCTCGCAGCGCAACGGGTGCTAGCTAGGTAGTACGAATAGCACAGTGCCGCAGGTGGTAGCATAGTGCAACGACTAGTAATGAGGTAGAAGCTTATGGTAGCAAAGGTAATTATATAGGCTAAGTAATCAGGTAGGATAGTTATATTAAATAAATGTTTTTAGGAAAGTGGGCATGTAGGCGGTTCTAAGGTAGTAATAAAATGCATGCCAAGCAGAAAGCAATACATAATGCAGCAGGGGGGGTGGTTTAATAAATGTTCTAGAGAGGAGAGCCTTTTAGGTGGCTCTAGGGATAAATTTGAGTGTCAATTGGGAGAAAAACATGTGGCTAGTGGTGGGGGGGGGTGGAATTATTTAGACATAATAGAGTAAATGGAAAATAAGGACACAAGGAATAATTAGAAAAAGACTATACAAATGAGTTAACAAAAGGAAATTATGAACCACGATTTAATAAGGTTAGGGAACCAAGACTTTATAATACATTATAGTTGATTAGGTAGAAAGGAACATAAGAATTAGTAGTAAATACATATATATATAGAGAGAGAGTAGAATAGGACATTACTAAAATAGAAAAAGATAGAAACAAAAACAAGGGGGAAGAAAAAGAAAAAAGGAATGGAATTTTTTTAAAACTAAGAAAATTTTAGAGGAAAAAATAAAAAATTAACAAGAAATTAAAAGAAAAATTATAGAGGATTTAAGGAATATTAAAGAATAATAAAACTAAAAGAGAGGGAGAGAGAGAGAGAGAGAGAGAGAGAGAGAGAGAGAGAGAGAGAGCAACAGAGAGAGAGAGTGTATGTGTGTGTGGGGGGGGGAGGGAGTATGTGTGTGTGTGTGTGTGATAGTAAAGAATAAAAAAGAATGGGAAGTGTGTGTGTGTGTGTGTGTGTGTGTGTGTGTGTGTGTGTGTGTGTGTGTGTGTTTAGAATTCATTATCCCCTCAATAGTTGAACCATACAATCGATTCAATCATAGATTGGCCTTAAACTAAACAATTAAAATTTAAAAATAATTCAAATATAGAGATTGAAACATTTAAAAGAAATGAGATATAATTTTATTTCGAAGGTATTACAGCCAAACAAGGTAGGTTTACAAAAGTATAGAATCCATTCGGTAGTCCAAGCTCCGAGGTCAGGGTTCACTTACTTGCCACCATCTAAGAAAAACTAGGTGTTAGAACATCATAGTTTTAATTGGGTAGACAGGTAATGCCTGTATTCCCTAGCATGTTATTGCTTTACCAAGGAACAAAGACATCCGTCTAGATTCACATAGATCAACTTTTTGCATGCAATATGTACAATCAGTATCACCAATCCATCATTAGTCTGCTACCAAAGTGTGTGAGTCATAAAGGGGGGTGGTCAACAACCTTAAAAGAAAAAAAGAAAAGAAGGTGAGGGATAATCCACTCCTTAAGGTTAGTCAATATCAACTTTTTACCAAAGAGGAATAATAACATGTCAAAAACAACTAAGTCTATAACAATTGATTAAAAAATACTAGAATCACCAAGGGATAAATCACCACTTTAATAGAATGTAAATGTGGGGGGTAGCCCACCCCCAAGGGAGACTATTACTTATAAATCATTAAACCATGCTTGAGAAAAAAATGTCAAATTTTTAAAGTGAAAGGCCTTAAAGGAGTGCTAAACATTCATAAAGGGGTACACCACACATAAAAGACTTTTTAAAGAGTGTTTATAGGTTTGGGGAAAATAATCTTTGTAAAGCTTGAAAACCACCTAGATGGGTCTCAAATTGACCACATTTGGACAAACGCACCTTTGACGAGCAACTTCTTCGAAACAACACAAGCGTATTGGTCTGATCATGACCCCGTCTACATCGCATACCAATTCCCAGTGCGGTTGTTAATGTTCAAAGAAAGCTCCCAATTACCTTCCAATACTCAAATTTCCTTTTTTTTATACAAAAAAGAACCGGTTTTACTAGCCTTTTTATTTTTTAAAAATCATACCCTAAACACTTATTTCATTAATTTTGGACTTGTCAATGTACAAATTCATTTTTACATATACTTTTGGACTGGTTTTTGGTTAAAATTTAAGCAAAAAACCCAATCTTCAAAGCACAAATGAGAACATAGAAACAAGCAATTTTTTTTATATTTTTAAAGGAGATGAAACTAAAATTATAAAATTTAACACAACCTCAGATAAGTTATACCAAAAAATAAGATTCCGTAGTTGTAAACTCACTTAATATTTAGATAAAAATATTGTGATAAAATCTTTGTTATGTTTATAAGTATTATTCATTTTTTATTATTTATATATTCATTCTTTAGATGTATTTAAAATTGTTTGGACTTATCCTGAATATCAACTATGTATCGCTTGATTATCATGTTAAAACTTATAAGGATCAATCATAGAAAGTTCGTTTAGCCAAGTAGGGGAAAATCAAAGCATACAAGATGGAACCAATGCTCTTGTTCTAGTGCGAGGTAAAGTGAGAACTGCATGTTTCCACAATATCTAGCATATACGTGAAAAACGTTTTTGTAAGAGCAAGCCTTTTTTCCAATACAAATGGCCTTAATGATTAGAAGTAAAAAAGATTACATTAAAAGATATTGCCCAACAACTATAGACACAGGATTGATATGTACATGCACATTGGACCATAGAAAATTACACACGTGCATTGATACGAAAACATGCTGCACAGATCTTTACTTCATCTCGTGTTCAGAAGAACTACTTATTCTAGTTGCATTTCAATGTTCTTTACACAACAATTATATACAAAGATTAAGATCAAAATAAACTTTTCTAATAAACCTCCTTATAAGAAAAGACAAGTCTCAGATCTAACAAGTATATTAAGTAGATGTGAGTTTGAAAAATTAACTCGAAAGCTTTCGATTTCAAATATTTACTTTTTATTTCTAAATATTCTTTCTTATTGAGACTATATTACAAGAAAAATCATAGTAGATCATATGCAAAGCATCGGTTGAATGAGATAAGTAATACCACAATGGAATAGTCTAATGAGAATAACGAGTTAAACAGTACAAGTAAATAAGCATCACCATACACTGAGTACACTGTATGGTGATGGAAAGAGAAGGCGTACAATGTAGAGAAGCTTGAGGAAAACTAAAGGGGTGGGAAGAGTACGTAACAACAGCGAGGAGGGTGAGAGCTCAAAGAGGCGGCCAATTGAAAGGCTGTCAACTGGATAGCCCATGCATAACATATACTGATAAAACCAAAAATAGAGTAGTAAAGAACCATGAGCTGACCAACGTAGGATGCAAACACCATTGCCTGATAGAAAGAACCCAGAGAAGCAAAGGAAATGCAAGAGTTTAGAGGTGGTAGTCGTGCAAGACAGATATTAGTCACAAAGGCAAGTAATAAGAGAAGCAAACAGCTAAGTGATAACACGTAGAAGAGAGGGACCTGTGCATGAGGAGCCGCGAGGGAATGAGCCGCAATAGTATGCCAGATGCTATGATGACCTTTACGAGGAGTATGTACACAGCAGAGACTTGGGAAACAAATCTATCAATGCTGGACGAGCAAGCACGTAAGGCTAGGTTCGCTCTTGTTCGGGGAGATGAGTACTTGGAGCACGATCAGAACAGAGGTGGCAAACTGGTCGTTGAAGCTGATATCGCAAGGACGTGTGATGTTGCATTGCTGCGGAGTTGATACCAACTTGCATATTTGAGTGCAAGCCAAAAGAGTAAGCAGAGAGGAGCGAGACGGCAGAGAGGAGCACGGCGACTATGCAAAAGACAGTGGTGGTGGTGAAAGCTACGAAGAGGGGGCGCAATGTAAGCAGATGTACTGCGAAGGTAGGTGAGGCCATGACAATACAGTAGATAGGGAGGTTGGTAGTTGAACTACCAAAAGTAGTAATGGATACGTAAGGAGCTAGACCAATCAAGCAAAGATAAGGATATGGCAGTGAAAGGCAGTGAAAGGATATGGCAGTGAAAGGCAGTGCATAAAAGCACGGGTTGGTGGTGAGGGAGCATTGTTGAGGGGTTTTGATATCATGATGGTTAGACTGGTTCGCGGGCGGTAGGGTTGGTTTAGGTTAGGGAATCGGGTTAGGTGACAAGGGTTGGAAGATACCAAGGGGAAATTTTAATTAGGGAAAACAAAAAAAGGGGGAAAGGGTTTGGGTTATAAGTAGTAAGTGTAGAAAAAAAGCGAAGGTTAGTTAAAATACTCTACGGAGAGAGAGAGAGAGAGAGAGTGATCTGGGGGGACTAAACATCAATGCTATCACAAGCTAGAGCTTTAAAAAAGGGGGGGGAAAGGAGGTTAAAACTCAAGAGTGTATGTAAATGTGTGTGTGTGTGAAAATTTATTGAGAAAAACGTATGTGCTTGTGTGTGTGTGTGGGGGTGGGGGCGGGGGGGGGGGGGGGGGGGGGGGTCATTTAGTGTAATTCATAAGTGGGGAGTGAGGGGGGGTTTGGGGACCAATGAGTGTGTTTGTAAAGTATGGACTGTGTGTGTGTGGGAGGCGGGGCGGGGGCGAGGGGGGGGGGGTGGAATACAAGACAACAACCCCTTTTGCATAGTGAAAAGACAAAAGAGTTAGGGTAAAGGATAGAAAGAGAACATTATAGAATTAAGGAAGAGTTTAAGTATGTAGATAAAGCACCTACGAAATTGCATAAAAAGTATATAAGAGCTTTGATAAGAAATGACAATAATGTTTTTGCAAAAAAAAATTAGAACTTGGTGAAGTCCTGATAAGCATCTCTTTTATTGAAGAGGAGAGTCTACATACCTGCCACCATCCAACAAGAAAACGTGTTAAGAACCAGCTTAACTTTAATTGGGAAGATAGGTGTCATAAACACCCCTCCCTTGTTATCAGGGTCACAATAAAATAGTAGCTTCAACACAGATCTAAACAGCTTGATGTGGACTTTAAAGGTGTTAAAAAAGGGTCTAAAGAGAATTTGAAAAAAAGGAAAAAGGATTTTAAAAGTTAGTTTTTAAATAATAATAAAAATAACTGGGGGGGAATCAAGTGAAATTAGGGAAATTTATGGGGAAGAAAATTGGAGAAAATTGGTTAAAGATGAGGGGGGGGGAGGGAGAGAGACAAATTTAGAGCTTTAAGAAAGAATTAAAAAAAATTTTAGGAGGAATGAGAAAAATTTAGGGAGTGTTTGTGAGAGAGAAGGAAAAGGAATTAGAAAAAATAGGAAAAGGGAAAATTAAGAAATTATGTGGATGCAAAAGAAAAAGGAGAATAGTAACTCTGTGTGTGTGTGTGCGCGCGCGCGCGTGTGTGTGCGTGTGTGTCACGTATGTGTGTGTACCCACCTTTTCCCCAGTAGGATACAACACACTAGGTGAGACAGTAGGTCACACCTAGTGTGATGACCTACCTGAAAAGGACTAGTAATGTTTTAGAAGTGTCCAATAAGCAGTGGTGGAAAAAGAGTAAGAGAAGTGCTTGAGTAATACATGCGATTTTGGAGCGATGGGAGATGTTGGTTTTGCAAGTAACCAGGGGCAAAAGAGTTTATATGATAACCATAACAGGGATGGAGTGGGCTAATCTAGGAATTGTTTAGGGTGGAAGACCTCTTAGAAAGAAGAAAAAACCAAAAGAAATAGAAAATTTATCGGTGAGCAATGAAGTGAGTCAAAAGGCAACGCCATGATGACTTAAATGTAATAAGTACAACCATCCAGAGATGATTGGGATGAGGGAGAAGGAGCCGAAAGAGGGTTGTTGAGAGATTTTGATTGGAGCGAAACATCCCATGAAATTTTTTAAAAGGAAAACAGGACACAAGTTCATGAATGATGTCTTCCAATCCCTGACAAAAGAGTTTATGGTAATGCACTAATTTTCCACTACATATTAGCCCCGGTGCAATGGCCAAGCCAAGTCCATTAAAAGGATTCTCAAGGCTATCCCCACCAAGACAATCAGTACACATTGTCAAGATTGGGACACCAAGCTCCATGTAGCTTTCTGGGCTTACCAGACTGCATACAAGGTAACCACAAAATTGATCCCGTTTTGAATGGAATTTTGTTTAGAGGCCATGGATCCTTTGGAATTTCTCATTCCAAGTCTCCAAGTAGCACTGAAGCACCACCTTGGGGAGCTTGAGGCAATTAAGGTATGATTGCATCAAGTTGCCTCTGTGGACGATCTATGTGTTTGAGCAGCATGGTTCCAATAGGTCATACACGAAGAAGGATGGTGTGGCATGATAGGAATTATCATTACAAAGCAATAGAATGAAGGCATGCTTGTTCTATTCTATAAAAATAAGCTAGGTCCACTCAAGCCTAATCTAAAGCTTGGTTGGAATGGACAGTAATAAATGTGTTTGATAATGGAACATTACGACTAGCTAATTGTAGGCATATATTTCTTGATATTTCAATGGTAGGCAAGTAAAGCCAACGTTTTCTTGGTTATAATGGCCAGATCTTGCATGCCTAATTTGGTATCTACTCTGAGCCCACATCAAATAGATGTTCTTAATGATAATTTAATTAAGGGAGATTATGGAGATGATGTGTAGTTCACAGAATCCAAAGCACCACATGCACCAATGATTATGGTGGCACAAAGTTCTAGATAGCTAATTGCGCCATGTAAAACTTAAATGAGTGTGCAATTTTCAATGTGTAATTATCAACTTTCACTTTGCAAAGCCCCTTACTTGCTTTAAGACCCAAAAGTCCTTCCTTTCCATTCACTTTAGCACTCTACTTCATCGTCTCCACTAGCTTCTCTTTCCTCTTCCCACCGTCAATTGCTTCTGTCTTGATCACCATCAAATTACTTCATCGTCTCCACTAGCTTCTCTTTCCTCTCCCCACCATCATCAATTGCTTCTATCTTGATCACCATAGACACCCCTCCTCCTCTCCCTTTGCTTTGAGAAATTGATCTTCAGTAGGAGACCCAAACCATGGCAACATCAAGTCACAAATAACATCTTTGCAACTTGTGGAGCTCACACTAGTCATAACAAAATCCTTTCTAAAGCAAAATTGTGAGTCCACAAGTTGGAAAAATTACCATACAGGTCTTGGATCCCACAAGTCACCAACAATGTCATGGAGAGTTATAGCGCACTTGATTAGATCCTGTATTTTGTTACGATATGTTCTCCTGAGGTGGGAATTATATCAGGCAATATATCATCTTCAACCAGGTCCTAAAAGCCTATTGCTCCCTAGCAATGAGAATTGTAATGGCTTCTTCTAGCAAAGCAGTTGTTCGTCATCTTAGGAGTATTTTATAAGCAAAACGATAAACGTGAAGTTAGGTTTTTTTAATCTCTCTCTGAGTATATAGGATTAAAGAAACATTTCCCAATCCTATGTTGCCTTGGCTATAGCCAGTTGGGAGGATAATTTACAGGTGGATTGGTTGGGCATGTTTGCAAAGAGATTTGAGGCGTAATTGTAGCATCTGCCTCACCTTCGGACAGGATTTGTGCTTCTGCTTTTGACCCAATTCTTTTTCTAGCTCGCCCCTTCCCATCTATGCTAGTTTTCTAAGTAGACGCAACCTCAAAGGACCACATGTTTCTACTCTCTGTCCTTTCTCAATTACCTGATCTACCTCAGATCTTCACCCTTAGCCTCCTCTCTAGGACCCATTTATTGTGGAGACGTTGATCTACAAAGAACTCAACACCATCCAAGCCCCTGCCACCAACCAAGGCTTCTCCATCCTATATGCCTAACATATTTCCATTGTCACTATTGCTATTTGAGCTAGAAAACATCATTGTCACTATTGCTATTTGAGCTAGAAAACATTCAAACAAATACATGCAATTCATGATGTATAAATACATGCAATGTATGCCTTACAAGCCCTCTTCTATCTACCCTCTTCTTTTTGCCGACTCTCTAGTCTTGCTCACACCCCTCCCCATTTATCTCCTACTGTTCCTCTCCAATGGGGGACCAGTTAATATATATTATTTTGCACACAAGAAAAAGGAAAGTCAACAAGAGATATTCTAATGTTTCATACCGACCTTCTTGACCCGTTAAGATGAATATTGAGTCATAAAAAAGGTCTCATCCTTCTATAGCTCTCATGGTGTACAATCTTGATTCTATTCTCGATGTTCTTCCTCACCCACAAACAAACACAATAGTCATGCAAAATATCCCTCTAAATTCACATTATGCTCTCTCTCTCTCTCTCTCTCTCTCTCTCTCATGGGTGTTGATGCCCGCTTAGTGGCTACACCCCTCATATCATTGCATCAAGTTTCATTTGGTCTCACAGACCTTTTGGCCTTCTGAAGACTTTAATAATCTCTCTCTCTCTCTCTCTCTCTCTCTCTCTCTCTCTCTCTCTCGCTTTCCACACAACTCAAGAAGGTAGTTATTCTCAAATACCTCACTTTACAATATCTCTCTCTCTCTCTCTCTCTCTCTCTCTCTCTCTCTCACACACACACACAAATTTATTGATAGTGCGTGTGCTCTGGTTCGTGTCACAAATGACATGGCACGCAACGAGTCTACAACATGGCGTGAGGGCACATCAATCATGATTTACCTAAGAGGCTGTGTCAATACGCACAATGCCTACGTATTTTAGTCCCGGGTCTTCATCTTGTTTGAAAGTTGATGTGTCATCTTTTTCTTTTTTCCAGTTGGTCTTATACCATGCTTTGATTGTGGTTTTACCTTTGGTTTGATTTAGAAGGTTTTGGATCAGAAGGTGGAGATCACTCTTCCACTGACCTTGACCCTTGACAAAAAGGGAAAAGATGAGGGGGCAAGAAGACGAGGGAAAGTGTGAGAAAGAGTTATGGGAGGGGGATTTTAGAAACAAAAATGAAACATAATTACTAGCCATCGGTCAATCAAGAGAGGATTATTTCCTATTATCTGCATAAAAGACACGAATGATTCAAATATACCAGAGACTCCCTAGGCAGTGAGCTGTGTTCTCTGTAGATAGGCTGGTTTTCTCTCGACAGTCAGTTTCTGCTATGTAATTACCATTACTAGCTCCTAGGATTTCTATGGTGTGTTTCGCAATTTATAGTTGTTCTTTTCTATGAAGAAAAAAGAGAGACAAAAAAATGATGCAAAATATCATGCAAGAACAATGACTTGCCTTGAAGCTTACATTGCAACAAGTATTTTCAATATATCTGAGAAACACTGAATCTTTGAACACTCATTTGTTAATCTCAACCACTTGACTATTGGATATTAAAATGCTACAAATTTGTCCTATTAAAATGCTATAAATTTGTCCAAGTCATGAAAAACCACCCTACTTTACTCTCCTTTGAGGGAATCTTTGAAAACAGCAAGAGTAATGTGAAGGTTCAAAAATGCAGTCGTGGTCGACTCAACAACAATCGTCAAAGGTTTACTTACAGGGCTTGCCTTTCTCTCTCTACTTGTGTATCCAGAAAGCTATAACAGAATTGTGTTTTGTTGTGGTTAGGAACCTCCTTACGCAATATCATCATATACAGCAACCTAACACTGTGCTCCTCATAATTCACTTGTATACATACATACATAGGCAGCAAAGCTTATTACAAACGTGGAAAAGCCTTGATATTTACAAAGAACCACTCAAAAATTGTGCTAGGAAAAAACCAAAGAGAAGCCTTCATAAAATGTGGAAATGCCCGTTTGGGGTATACTTTGATTTACAAAGATAAACCACTCACAGCTCGAGTTTAGAAGGCCAAAACAAACACATACAAGGATTCCTTAAACCTTTAACACATGATAACTTTGAAACAAAGATAGAAGAGGATGTGTAATTCTTTTTACCTTCGTATGATTTATTATCTTCAGAAGGTACACGATTCACCTAATCTTCCACATTCCTGAATCCAAGATTTATGTTTGGCATGACACAAGCATTTCAGAAACAACAGTCCTAAATAGTAAGCACAGATCTTGCTGCATAAAGTTTTCAAGCTTCAAGATTTATTTTTGTTAACAATTAAATTCTGCCCAACAAGGCTTTCTATATTTCCATGAACAGAGGACCACCCAAATGTGCCCAAATGTGGGATTCTACAAAACAAAATTCACATTTAATGGCTGTGGGATATTACAAATTGCCTCTTCTCTTTATACACAACAAAGTCCCTCCTCGGAAAAAATTGTTAAAAAATACACAATCATAGCTGCAGCTATTACACTATCCAAATCATAGCCTCATAAAAAACGCCCAATCCCTAAATATCCCACTAGAAAAGCAATCATGCCTTTTGTTGCACTTGTCGATGAATCTGAACCATCCAATCCGCATATCCAAATGGTCCTGTTGTTCGATCCTCGACAAGGTTGAATAACATCAGATGTCCTTCCCTTGGCTGATCACCTTGCCTGACTACAAGACACTGCTGGTAAAGAGCTGGATTGCTGTCTCTTAATGCTTTCAGTAAAGATGTAAATCGCTTTGACAAGTCATTATTTTGCTCAGAAACAGCAACCTGCATCCAGTTAAAATAACGCCAGGTAAGTGGTGTCGAACACATGACATAGACATAGACCAACAATGGAAGACAGGGCTACTCCATCGTAGCCCTCACTCCTCCCTGCTTTACTCTCTATCTTCTGCATGTGACAATAGGTAGCCCTAATAATTCATACCAACGCAGTTGATAGGATCACAAGAATGCCAATCTTAGCAATGTCCACAATATTGACTACAAGTTGACATCCATACTACATTATCAGCATTGAAAGAAAGAAACTCATGTCGCTGCAATTTCCAGCTATGATTCTAGTAAGTTCACATGAACCTTGCCCGTAAAATGCTTGATCCAGTCCAAGGCAAGGTAGAATCAGAGGAATAATTTATTTTCTAAAGTTCTGAATGTTTCAAATATGATGATGCCACCTAATCTCTCCCTTGAGGCTCAAGCACATCACTACCTAAACTAATCAAATGGCAGGAAAAGATACACTGACAAGGTACAAGCCCCCCCCCGGGTTTTGTCACATGCACCCCTGCACTAGGGAGCATTGTGACACACGTGACCCCTTGTAAGCCCTACTCTAGGGAGAAGTCAGGCACGAGCTACGTGCATCCGTTCCTATTTCCCAAAGTCCCAGGTCATGGCCGAGCAGTTTGGGCCACCAGGGCTGGGCAAAGCATTGCAAGGTATGCACCTAGCAACAAGTTCAAAAGAGGGGAATGTCGCATGCACTAGTGCCAGGCACAGGTGGCAGTATATAAAAGGGGCTTTGCTGCCCCTTATTTAGCATTCAGTACCCACTTTCTCCAGTCTCAGCTTCCTCCCTTTGCCAATCCAGCACCAGAGGCAGCCGTACAGCGGCCCCTACAGATTGCCATTGAAGGCAATACCTCCACGCAGCCTACAGCAGGGTTGACAGCAACAAGGTTTGGCAGTCTATTTCAGCAGCATAGCTCCATCTCCCAGTCACAGTTACGGTAGTTTTCTCAGCTCAGTTTTGTATGCCGATTTGGCACTCATGTACAACTGTAGTCAGGGCATTTATGCCAGCATTATAAATAAAGCAATGTACTATAGTTAGGAAGATCTATGATGTCTCTCATGCTTGAGGTCTCCTTTTGCATTTCATATATTTCTGCAAAATAAGTCCCCACATGTTAAATTGGTATCAGAGCAGCATAATTCCGATCTGAAATAGGTTGGACGGAGTCTTGGCAACAAATCATAGTAATGGGGACGCAACAGGCAAAGGAGGGAGCATGGTGGGGATATACTTTAATTCTGTATGTTGTGCCTACCCGGACTGGACTAGTGACCTATCCTGGACTTGTGGCAGTACCTATCTCCATTAGCCTCTCCCTCCATCGTGCATGGCCGGCTCCTGTCTTCGCCCATGTGCATTTAGACTCTGAACAAAGTAAGAGGGAATGTTTTTTCCTCTGATAATCAATGCTGCAACAGTTGATGGGTCTATCAATCTTCCATCATGAACCCATCCAGCATAGCATCTCTCATGCAAGTGTGCAGGGAGCAGGATTGTCTCTTTGAGCAGAACCGGCTCCTTTCTACGCAACTCTAGCTCTTGCGCGAGCAGAAGAAGAAGACAAAGGAGGATGCAATGACGTTGGACCATTTCCAGCTTCTCCTAAAACAGGAACACCTTGAGGCGGCCGCCGCCAACCTGGCAGCATTGGGGGCCCAGCCCAGGCGAGACGAGAGAAGATCGTTTTACAGCATTAACAGTTTCTCACGGCCTGCTCACAGTTTCTCTACCCATTGAGTCCATCATCCGCTCAAGGGTATCCCACCGTAGAGCATAGTGTAGTGGATTGTCCTTCCGCAGTACCCACAGACAATTTTTCATCCACAGGCAATCCTTTATCTACTCAAGAGTCTTCCATCTCAGAGCAAAGTTCAGTGGACTATTCTGCAGCAATTCAGACATTGGCTTCTCTTGGGTCTACCAATTTGAGGGGTAATTCAATTTCCACAGTAGTTGCATGCAGTTCCTCAACGTCTTCATCCCTAAGGCTATCTTACCTCAATCAGCATCCACACATGATGAGCCTCTTGGGTCTACCACCCATGGGGATCATCCAATTTCTTTAACTTATTCTCTCGGGGTTCCCACCCGAGGGCATCATTCAGTCAGTGCAGTTAAGTCAGATGGGTCTTTCACTCGTCTAGCAGCTTCACATGTCCAGTTAGTTTCTCTGGGCCTCCACCCAAGGAGCTCAATCAGCCGGATCAGTTTTGTCAAGGGAGCATAGAGTTTTCACTATCATTTGTGATGGATCTTCGATCCTTGGAGACATCCCAGGCCCATCAGCAATTGCAGTAGATGGGGTTGTCTAGGTCCCACGGTTCTCTTGGGCATTGCCTTGAAGCTCAGCAAGAGGGGACGCCTCAAGAGTCTACTAGACCAGTTTCCGGCCTAGCAGGAGAGAGTACCCTCATAGCTGAAGTAGCGAGTGTAGCTGTCAGCAGTACAGAGGTTGATGATTCCTCGGTAGTCAGTGAGGATAGTCATGCAGTTCCCTCTTCATTAGATCCAAAGCCACCAGCAGTACCAATGACCAGTGTCCTCACCGCCACTTCCCTTGGTGTGACATCAGTCAGGTCCGTCTCTGTATTCCTCCGAGAGGCATCCTCAATTTTAGATAGTTCATCTTTTGGAGGAGTATCTCTTCCTCCCATCTCTCAGTTCTTTCAAGATGCAACTACTTCATTCGAGATGTTCTCAGCAATTCCATACATCTCACAGTCCTTTCAGTTAGCATCCTCGTTAGTAGGTTCACTGGAGTGGTGCTCAGCAGCTCCTCCATTCCAACGGGCAGCATTCTCTTCAGACTGTTCATTAGAGGAATGTTTCTCAGTCCCCGCCATCTCTCAGTCCCATTGGGACACATCCACAGTTTCAACAGCTCTCGACATCACTCAGAATCTTCGGAAGTTAAGGCTATTTATCCTCAGCAGTTATCTCTCCAATAGAGTAGACAGGTGTATTCCGGCTTTTTCTCACAGCAGTCATGCAGACTGCAATACCTCAGTTTCCACGAGTGCATGTCAGTATTCTAGAGTTTGTGGGCTTTCAGTTTTGGTTGTCTAGCCTCAGTGGCTTTGTCGTCACCCCAACAATTCATGGCATATCACCAGTAGTTCTTTGTGGGCATTGATTGTGTATGCCAGTGGTTGGTAGCCAGTATCATGCCGTTAGCCTTCCAGAGTTCAGTGCCTCCGCATCAATAGCCCAGTCAGTCCTCAATAGTTCACGAGGACAACATGTAGTTCACATTTCCACGAGCCGATCATAGTGCCATACCACCCGTTGATTATGAGTTCGCAATAGTAGCGTGGTGGGATGATTGACCACAGCAGCTCGGCTTCGAGTATTCGCGGCAGTACTGGTTCTCAGGAGTTCCTATTGAACCGCTATGTTATCAGCACAGCATTCGCTCCTCAGCCTTTTGGAGCGATGCCACCTCAATCCCAGTGCCAGATTATGATTTCCCATTTCTTTGAGAATAGTTAAGTTTCGAGCAACAGTTGGTGGTCATCATGCTCACATTCGCTTGGCAGATTAACTCAATCCCTCAGCAGCTACCATCATCTAGAATTTAGGCATAAGGGTATGTCACATACACCCCAGCACTAGGGAGCATTGTGACACACAGTCAGACCCAAGATATTTTGTCGTATGCCGCCCCCTTTGTAAGCCCTCATCCAAGGACGAGTCAGCCACCAGCTACGTGGGACCATTTCTATTTCCCAAAGTCACAAGCCATGGTGGAGCAGTTCGGGTTGCCAGGGCCAAGCATATATCAGAGTATTTGGGCAAGGATTTAAGGCCTTTTGCAGCAGCCCAACCAAGGACCAGCTGGATTTCCCTTGGTCAGCATGTGTTCCTGACCAGACCAGTCAAGTCAGTTAACCCGACCTACAGGTCGGTCAACCAGTAGGCCATTTCCAGGCCTTTGCTGCCCCTTATTGGCATTCAGTACCCACCTCCCTCCAGCCTCAGCTCCCTCCCTTTGCCATGCTAATCCAGCTCTAGAGGGAGCTGTACAGCGCCCCCTCCAGATCGAAAGGCAGCACCTCCATGCAGCTTACAACAGGGTCTAAAACAACAAGGTTGAGGTTTGGCAGTCTGTTTTAGCAGCATAGATCCAGCTCCCACAGTCGCAATTAGGGGAGTTTTCTCAGCTCAGTTCTGTACCCAAATTTGGCACTCATGTATAACAGTAGTCAGGGCATTTTCCAGCATTACAAATAAAGCAGTGTACTATAGTTAGGAAGATCTCTGGTGTGTCTCATGCTTGAGAACTCCTTTTGCATTTCATACTTTTCCGCAAACCTGAGAGGAAATGATGTGGTTCCATGATAGTCATGGCACAGTCCTGTTTAAGTGCAACCATCAAAATGCTTGGAGGAGCTTAGAATTAACAAGATCAGACAGATAGCTTTATAAATCCAGCAACATGCCCAAACTCCTCCTCTAAAAACGCAACATAGTGCAGTTTCAATCTCATGATAGTCACTTGTAAGGTTGGGACAGATGTGGTAAATTTCAAGAAATGTCTTAACTTTGATCACACACATGCAGAATGTTTTCAGACCCAAATATAAACAGTTTCTTCAAAATAAATGCAGAATCTTTTCAGACCAGACAGATTCTTCAAAATAGAGCATTCATCAAAGGTCAACCTACACAATTCTCCCAGTTATCAACTAAATTAAGACTGAAGAACATAAATTGCGACAACACAACTTTCATAATGAAGTAAATCATTAGTCACACATAATCAGATTATGAACACACGATTAAAGATTCATGCTTAAGTCACAACCACTATCCCTAAGTCAACTTGACTCACGTATGTACCAAAATTCACAACTGATAACAATATACTGCTACCAAGCAGAGTCAAAATGCCTGAACCCGCTTCTCATTAGCAGAAAAACAGCTACTTACCTTGCTGAGGTCAGTACTGTTTGCAGCTTGCATTCCCAGCAGGTGAACAATGAAATCTGATGGCAGGACTTTCCCCAACCAAATGACAAAACGCAAGCCATCATTCAAAAGGAAAGCTCCGCGAGGATCCATCTTTTCAGCAGTCAAGGGCAATGGCTGGATCGACTTGATATCAGCTCCACTCTTTAGCTCATGTCATGAACACAAAAAGGCAGGGTCAATACAAAAGTAGAGGGTAGACAAGCTAGCATTGATCAAAGAAAAAGGCTTGGATTCACTTTGTTCCTAAGTGCCCCTACATTCCTTTGAAGGCATCCTACAACAAGGGAAAAGCAAAGACCTTGAGAAGATAATCATCCAGGCGAATCAATGATGGGTAGAGAAGCTGTAAAAGTCGCGAAGCAGACATGACCATCATGTCAAAACCAGCTGCTGAGCGTTCATCAAGTGTGGCATCTGTATAGCCTCCCCGCAGAGCAAGGGATTTATATAGGGACAAGCAATATAGGGGCAGAAGCTTCAAGGACTCTGGATAGATAAGCCGCCCAGTCAAAGGATGCTGTACACCGTAAATATTGCGATATTCACGCAGGCTACGAACTAGCTTCACCTGTATCGACTGCCGTACATCTTCTAGTTTTGAGACAAGTGATTTCTCTAGGGCTGCATATAAAAAATCACAAACCAATTTAGTATATGCTCTCATCAATTCTTGAGACATGTAAAGCCAATATTGTGATAGAATGACAAAGACACTACAATGTAGGAACATTGATTCATACCTAGCCTGGTCATGAGAGTCATGATAGCACCTGTATCAGCACTACGATACATTTCACTGAGGTCTGTAACAAGAGGTGCAGCCAAAGTATGTATTCTGATGCGTCTCTCCCCATTTGATGATGTGTATCTGACAAAAAAGTTAAGTACACTTTTCCACTAGAAGTAACAATGCCAACAATGTAAAATGCACATAGGTGCCTGTGGAGAAAATATGACATAACTATGGCAAAGAGAAGTATCCCACATAGAACAATATGCCAAACATTAGAGAGAGACTTCTGCTGTACAGCAACCAAGCAATTGTATAATCCCTATGACTATCATTAGGTTGCCCAAACATAGAGCAGGCCAAGTCATCAAACCCTCCTAAATACAAAAGCTCTGATGAAGCACCCAAAAAATAATGCCTTCACAGCTTGATCCAAAATACATGCAAGTATACAAATTCCTAAAGAGCATAAGACAGTTCTGGACCTTGGGTCCAATTTAAGAAAGGCTCCTAGTGAACCAAAGACATCATTTACAAGCAACATTGCAACTCACCTCCAAGAGGTATCCTTTAGCAAACAGATAGAAAAATAACATGATTGGCCTCTCTTCCCATATGGATTCTCCTTAATCATTAGCCTTAGTTAGAGCCTTCCTTAATCAACTTTCTGCTATTAGCAACCTAGGGTTAGCCAAGGATGAACTCGAATGTCTCCTTAGGATTAGGATAAACAAAAAATTCCTTAGACAAGAGGTGTCTTTACTTCCCTTGCTCATCAGCTCATAATTCTGAGCAAGCCCATGTGCCAGTGTCATAATCTCTCACCCTAAATCTTCTAGCGTACCACTGAATATCAGAGCGGAGACCATGGAGAAACTTATCGATTTTCTCTTACTACTATCAGCAACTGAATGGCCACTTAAGTGAGACGTTTCACATAGTGGCTGACAGATTCTGCGGGCCATTGGGCAAAAAATGGGCACAAAGATGGTCCATATACTGTGGTGGCAAATGGGCTCACATGTCCTCCTCCAAATCATACCTGGCTATCTCTCTGATCCGCATTACAGTGGCCTTTGTGCCGTTGTGCCACCGGAAGCAAGGACACGCTTCTTGTTGTCCTATATATGCACAATGGTAAAGTAGCTCTGAAAATGATTGAGCAAAGGCAAGAGCACTAACAGGTCTGATTTCCAGCTCAACTTCCCTTTCCATTTATGTCGGTTGTATGTCACGGTTTTTCTTTCATCACTCCATTTTGTATCATCGAATGCTGCTTTAACTTGTCAATGGAGATCAAGAACTTGAATTGGAGAGAGGATTTTGCAAAAATCTGATCTGCATTTTCCCATACAGTATTATCCAACTTAATGTAGATCAGATATATTCCTGTCAAAACATTCTTCAAGATTTTATCAACACCACTACATTCAAAATTAAAATAGGTTATCAAAAAACGGTCTTCCATTTTTCTAGCATTGCTCCAAAATGTTGTCACAACCTTTCCCTGTAACTCATGCTTTCCGTATTAGAGCTTGTTGTACTGCGCTTGACTGTTACACTAACTGTTACATAGTTTACAATAAATTTTATTAACTTCAATGCTTAGATTTTCAATTTGCATACCTTCAGTCTGATGACCACTCGTGATGACCATTGGCTTCAATTGTTGCTATTTCCTTCTTCTGACATGTTGTCCACTGGTGTGTCTGTTAGAATATCATCTTGACTTTCATTTTGTGGCCCTACTAAAATCTTCACATAAAGCAAACCTCACCATCATCATGGGGCTTAGATAACCATTTGGCATACTTTTGCAAGGATGTCTTTGATTGGGTGGCCTCCTCTTGAAAAATTTTTAAGAATGACATCTGTTTGAATATCTCCTTCCGTCTTGTATCTATGTCTTCTTTGATAATTCTTTTTTACTATCAAATGTAGTTTTGGATGGTCTCTGTTTGTCAATGAGTAGAAGTTGTCTTTGCCTGACTTATCAATTTCCAGTGCTGAGTGCCTCCAATGAAACCTTTTTCAATAAACTACTTTCTAAAGTTGAAAGATTCTTTGTATGTTGTCAATAAAGTCCTCAATATGATAGTTGGAAGTTACCCATCAAGATTGCTTACATAATCTCCTTAGTTCATGAAGAATCCGATCTTGAAAACTTGCAATGTGATTTTCTAATAAACCTGGCTCCAATCTTCTTTCACTAATGAGCTTGAGTAAAACGTGCCTTTCAGTTTCTTGGCTTGTTAAATTTATCATTCCATGTTGAGAATGAGAGAGAGAGAGAGAGAGAGAGAGAGAGAGAGAGAGAAGAAGAAAGAAAGATAGATATATTAACGTCTGCAAGAGGCCTCGCGGGCCTATGAGACAAAGTGCAAAACCAAAAGGTAACTCATACAAGCTACTAGGGGCTGAAGCAAAGGGCTCACTAAGGCCCTTGCTGAGTGCTAAAGTGCTAAGCTAGTGAGCAAAATAGTAGAAGAGCAAAATATCTCAGAAGAGTATCAGTTGCTCAGAACTAACGTCCCTAGTACATGCCTAGGTTCCATATATCCAGATAACATGGTGGCTCTCTAATCAGATGTGAGCTCTCGTATGTGTCTATCGAGCTGTCTCTCGATGCGGTGGAGGGCGTGGTCTCCTCAATCTCTGGATCCGGTGGGCTACGTCGAGGGTGATGCCTTGTCTCTAGTGGTCACCTCTGAAGAGGGCTGAAATAGGCCGTACTAAGATCATGCATGCTCTGGTCCCTCATCGTGTCACACGTGGAATGCGTGCCTCTCGTCTGGCAACATCGCGACGGGGACTCCTACCACTAGTCCATGATGCTCTCGTCTCATCAAGCTCTCCTCTCCCTCAATCTCATCGGCAGCTGACTCAGATGCATAGAAATCTGTAACAAGTGTCTGTGCTCTGTCAATCTCGATGGCCTGTGGCATCAATATATACCTAGATGAATCCAGGAACATTCCCAAACTCATCCTCTAAAACACAACATAGTGCAGTTTCAATCTCATGATAGTCACTCATAAGATTGAAAACCATAACCTCCATCACGCATAGCAAGGACTAGCTACTATGACATCCCCACTGACGTCATCAGCGCCCAACAGTGGGGGTAGACCATAGTATAAAAGTATGGTCTCACACATACAAATCCACACACCCACACATACTTGAGCATCCATTTATACAAAGTCTTCATACTGAGTTTCTGTCGGCACTCCCGAGGTGAAGGGCAAACTCAGCCATGACGAAGGCCAGCACTAAAGGAGAAGGCTAATCAAAAAGTAGTCCAAATCTCTTCATTCAAGCTACAACTGCTTGTGAAGTCTAAACAATTTCATTTTAGTGTCTCCCAAACAAGCATCTAAATCTAATACTAGCTGATAGGGCAACGCACCATTTAAGATAGAATTATCACAATACCAGCAGGCCGCAACTTGGACGAAAACTTCAATCCCTACTACTCTCGGATCTGTCGCATCAATATATCTCTTTGTTGTCGCATCTCAGTCAAATAAAGCCCAACACAAACCTCATCAGAAAAATGGATCAGCCGCGTAAGTGGACCAAAGCCATGCCCCTCCTAAATGAGACAATGATATTACCCTCGAATCTCATAATGGACTAGGCAGACACATAGAAAGTGCTCCTCGGTCTCGATCTCCTCCATCCGGCACAACAGTGTGCATATCCTTTGCTTTCTCGATATCCTGCAGCTCTCCATGCTTCGATCCGCAGCTAATGTGACAAGACTCGCAACTAGCCGATGGCGATCGTCAATGCATGTGAGACTCTCCTATTCTCGAGGTACTCAGGTTTGATTGACGAGACCATGCTCCGAGACCCTCAAGAAGTGGTCATGGTAGAACTGGATCTTGGTGGGGAACTCCTTCTCCCCCTAAGCCCTAGATGCATGTAGCTGGAGGAGGTCTGACCATATGATATGGTTGATCTCATCTCGTGGGATTACCTCGGGTGGTGCATCCATGCTGAACTGAAAGGGGGAAAATCTGTCCATCTAAATGCCGTGACTACCAAACCATGTAGATACCCGTGTGTACCATGATGTATCAACAACGCTCCCTCCTAGCTGTTTGAAAGACTCTAATGCTAGTCTCGATAATCTCCACTGGGGTAAGACCCAAACTTAGCGGAGGAAAAGTCACTGTCTGGAAGATGGCATCAACCTGGAGGGGTCAAGGCGAACTCTGCCTGTATGATCTGATGGAGCTTGCTCCGAATTATCATGGATCCTATAATCACCTGTAGCCTCTCAAATCTCTTCCACTCTGTCGCTGAAATATCACTCCCCAAGAAAGGTGTTGCATACATGGCAGTCGATCTCACCACGGTGTCGAAAAGCCAACCCTTCGTCGGAGGGTCCTGAAAGTGTGCCTGGAAGCATCACCTCTCTAGTCGAGGCAAAGCACCTCGCCCTCGATTGAGTCGTGCCGTACCTGCATGGGTCATCGTGCAACCTGGTCCAGTGAACACAACCCCCAAGTATGTGTAAGACTGCACTATCTCAATTGGAACATCTCAGTATGTGAAACTATGGCGACAGGCTATTGCTCGGGAGGTGTTGAAGATCATAACTTGGTTTTCCCAAGGTTAACTGTCAAGTCTCTCTCTGCAGAACATCTCCAGAGCCTAGGGAGACATAGGGCACCTGCCCAGAGAAAAGAGTGAGAAGAAGGGGCTGCCACATGGACAGCAAATGAGGGCCAAAGGGCCTAGATATGGAGCCCCAAGAGAGGCCCAACCAGTTGGCCAGGGGGGGAAATTGAACCGACCAGCAGCCGGCCATTTAACGCTGCTTGGTCGGTAGGTTTGCCAACATTTGGGGCCTATAAAAGGAGAGGCTTGATGCCTCACAATTCATTCACTTGGAGCAGCACTTCCGGGAGCAGGAGCAGCAGCAGACCAGCCACCTGTGAACCTCCATCCAGAAGAAGACAAGTGGGCTGTAGAGCTGCAGACCTAGCTCAGCAAGGTGCTGCCCACCTAGGCTGGCTTCTGGACAGCAAGGTGGAAGGGATCACGATGAAGAGTATTACATACGCTCGAGGTGGTGCACGCGGGCTCGAGTCTAGAGATATCTGGCAGATAGTAGAAGTACCTTGTGGTAAGATCAAAGGACCATACTCTGGTGGGACTTTGGATCTCTCTCTTTGTATTGTGTCCATAGCTTTGGACAGAAATATATTGTTTCGGTGGTTTATATATCTCGCTGGATCATTGTCTATTGACAAGTCTGCACATCTATCTGATACACGTAAGTTTAAGAAGTTTGTGATTCCACTCCCACACACACACTTTGTGAGCTCTTGGGCTATTCTATCAGTCTTCCATTGTGCATAGCCTCTGTTGGTCGATTTCTAACATGGTTTTGGGCTGTAGCCTGTACGTATGCCCCTAGCACTTTGATGTCCATTGGCGTCATTGCACATCATATCTTAACGCAAGCCTTGATATTCTCCATACAAAGATTTTGCTTGTGACCTTTTTTTTTTTCAAGAACTAGCTTTCCAAGCTTGGAAAGTGAATCTATCGCTTGCATGTCTTGCAGGCTTCGGATGTAGCTTAACCTTTCCATCTCTAGGCCTCTTGATTCAAAGAGAAGAATAGGGCATGGTCTCTTTGATTCCTAGAAAGCTGATCAAGAATGCTATTGGACCTGAGCTAGATGATTGCACGTGTCCTTTGACATGCTCTATTCCCAAACCCCAACAACAAACTCTTTCAAATACTTGAGATAGCTGCCTAGAAAAGAGGATGGAGGATGGCTGGTGACAAATCCTATGCTTTTGAGAACTCTTGTAGGTCAGCTCACATTGTTCAAAGTGACTCCGCCAAGTTAGTGCTTTTAGCGGGTAGTTTTAGCACATAGTGCTAAAAAGGAGGATGGAGGGGGAGGACTATACAACAGAGTTACGGGAAACGGGGAAACGGAAACAAAAACGTTTCGGGATTTTTGAGAGGGGGTGAAACGGGGAAACGCCACGTCATCAAGGGGGTTTACAAAAGGGGGTGAATCGGGGGGGAGAGCAACAGGCAGAAGGGCGAAAACACGCGACGGCGGGCGGCGTTTTTCCTTGTTTTTGCCCTCTTTTTAGGTCAGACCGAAACGGCGCATTTCAGGTCTGAAACGGCATTTCAGATGCCGTTTCGGCGTTTCTGATCGCCGTTTCAGACTGCGTTTCGCGTTTCAGGGCCGTTTCACGTTTCGGGGGGTCTGGCACGGCCGAAACGGCGTTTCGGGTCTTTGATGCGCCGTTTCAGCGTTTCAGCCTCAACCCTCTTCTCTCCACTCATTGTTCTCATGATATGGTTTGACATCTCACTCCCTCATCTACTAAAGCACTCTATTCTCCCTTTTCAGCCTCTCTCTCTCTCTCTCTCTCTCTCTCTCCCCTCTTTATAGACCACCTACGCGGAGAGGGTTCGCTCTTGGCTGACTTGATGGTGCAAATACTGTTGTACACAGATGACATCAGCAGAGGGATTGCAGAAACATCTAGCCACCCTTAGTATTTTCCTCTTATCCATTTGAGCAGTACTACGTTTTGCTCCAGCTTCTTGTTTGCTTCCCGCACTCCACTGCCATTCCATTGCTTCCTCTGCCCGAGTCCTCTTTAAACTAGGATGTATTCATGCTTCACTTGTGTGTGTGTGTGTGTGGGGGGGGGGGGGGAGTGGAATCACAAATTTCTTAAACTTACGTGCATCAAATAGATGTGCAGACTCGTCAATAGACAATGATCCAGTGAGATATAGAAATCACTGAAACAATATATTTCCGTCCAAAGCTATGGATACAATACAAAAGAGAGAGATCCAAAGTCCCACCAGAGTGTGGTCCTTTGATCTTACCACAAGGTACTTCTACTATCTGCCAGATATCTCTAGACTCGAGCCTGCGTGCTCCACCTCGAGCGTATGTAGACTCTTCGTCCTGATCCCTTCCAGCTTGCTGTCCGGAAGCCAACCTAGGGGGGCAGCACCTTGCTGAGCTAGGTCTGCAGCTCTACAGCCCACTTGTCTTCTCCTCGATGGAGGCCCATAGGTGGCTGGTCTGCTGCTCCTGCTGCTCCCTGAAGTGCTGCTCCAAGTGAATGAATTGTGAGGCATCAAGCCTCTCCTTTTATAGGCCCCAAATGCTGGCAAACCTACCGACCAAGCAGCGTTAAATGGCCGACTGCTGGTCGATTCAATTTCCCCCCCTGGCCAACTGGTTGGGCCTCTCCTGGGGCTCCATATCTAGGCCCTTTGGCCCTCATTTCATTGCAGGGGCCTAGCCCCTATGCAGGCCTGCCTGGCCGACCTGTGTGGGCTATAAATATGCCCCCAGGGCCAGTCCCTTGCAGCCCTCCTTGCTGCTGCTGCTCCTGGCCAACTGGGTGCCCACTCTCCAGCTCTAATCCAGGGCCTCCAAACAGGCTCAAAACCTGCTCCACATCTGCGCTTATCCATCCTGCACATCCCGCCACGTGGCAGCCCTGTTTCTCCTGCGCAATCAGGTCCTCTCTCCATGTGGACAGCCTCTGGATCTCCTTCTGCCAGATCTGCCTTCCAGGAAGGCCTTCCATTGCCAGGTATCTCTTCATATGTGCTGCCCACATGACAGCCATCATGCTGTCCATGTGGCAGCCCCTTCTTTTCACTCTTCTCTCTGGATGCCCTAGGTGTCCCTCCTCCATGGTCTCCTCATATGGGGGCTTACAGATGGGGAGGTGACCTTTCCAACAAACCAGTCCCTTGGCAAAGGCAAAGAGCACCTTGATGTGATACATCCTACCACTGGAGATATGAGCCAAGATGGCACATGGAGGGGCAGGTCCAAGAACCCCAAGAGAGCTTTTGTGCCTCTTCAAATTGTTAGGACAGAGTAGCACACTATTTTCGAGTGTGCAACGTTCTCAAAAGGTATGGGACCAATTGTGTCCAAACCTCAAGGACGACACTACAGCCCTCTTCCTCTCAACAGGCACGTATATCGTTAAATCATGGAGCACGCAAAGTGCTTGCAGGTATGAGGCGAATTGTGTCGAACCTGTCAAGGCGCGACACTACCGTCCTCTTCCGAACGCACCAACACATTGGGCACGCTTTCCCTTTTGGTGTTTTCCGCACTTTGTCCCATAGGCCTGCGAGGCCTCCCGCGGAGGTTAATCTCTCTCTCTCTCTCTCTCTCTCTCTCTCTCTCTACACACACAAGTTCAACACATATAAATATACATACATACATACAACATATAAAATATGCAGAAATACGTACATACGTATGTATGTATTCATATCTCTATTTTTTTTTAGATACATCCAGGTGCATGCCCAAACTCGCCTTCTACGTATGTATATATGTATTCATACCTCCATCTATATTCATATCCCTGTATCCCTGTGTGTGCATTCACATGCCCACATGTACATAAATGCATTATTTTCCATGCCTGAGTTAAATTTCAAATTTAAGCATAGTGATAGGACTAGGCTCATCAGTGTATCTGATACCAGACTAAGAATATTGAAAGGAGTATCTGCCTTTGGAGCAAGGCATCTCAGGAACATGTTGGCATGCTGGGACAAGCAATAGCATCCTAGATGATCCAATAATTGGAAGGATACAGCAAAGCAACTTGAAAATACACCGTTTGAGACGTTAAAAGTGTATCTTCAAGTGTCAGCTGCATTGCAAATGCTTTATCACAATCAACAGCTGGAAGTGCCATGAGATCCGAACTCCGCAGCATAAAATGCCCATGAAAAGTATTGAACCGAACTCCTGTGCACAGAAACATATGGCTTGACATTTTCAGAATTCACCAGGTCATAAAACTACTCCACAAACTGCACATCGAATAAGAAGGCAAGAAGTTATAAAGCATCATTAGGAGTAACGACGATATGAAATTACAACCAGCACATTCAATCATGGCCGCAGTATATGGAAACCTCAAAGTACGTCTAAAGTCTTTATGGCAGCCTCCTACAAAAATAATCCATAAAAAATGCTTAATCTGAACTCAGAATCATGCACCTTTTCCACAACGTATTCTCATCACAGCCTCCCATGCTGTTTCCCGTGTGAGGTCCCTGGCAAGATCATAGCTAAACTTCTCTCTGTGCAAGTGGGGCTGAAATGAAGGATAATAATACACTTGTCCAGCAGTATATTTCACCAATGTACCTGCCACCAGAGAGCTATTTCTCTCAGAAGAACATGCTGATGGTTACAAGTCATTAATTGCCACCAGGCAGTAGTATTCCTGATGAGTATGCAAAAAAAATACCTAATGAGACCAGATCCACGTAGTTCTCAGCAAATGCATAGAGGTTGACCCCAATTTGAAACTTGGAGAATTCAGCTGCCATTTGCTTGTAGAAAGGATCCTCTGCATTACGCAATGAAGGCTCCCTATCTGACCCATATGCACGTGGATCATCTCCCCTAATCTTGAGCCGACCTACACCCAGGGAAGGCAAGGTACTTTGGAACATTAACAGCTTGCCTCCAAGTTGGCTCTGCACGAGAACAAAACCCTAGTTAATCATTAGAATATAACAGAGAACAGTACTTAAAGAATGCAGCACAAGCCCACACTGGCAAAAGTGCATTGGTTCCATTTCAGAAATGGAAAATAATGTATGAGAATCACATACCATAATCATAAAGACTGCACGAAGGGCTGGCCCGACAGCGGATTCAACATTCAAATTGTTCTCAAACATGGATGGAAGACTGTCCAACAATGCTTCCACCACTGTCCGAGACTCTGATAAATTTACAAGTAGATCATCTGGCATTGGCAAAAATGGATCGTCCAAATCGGCCACCACCATCATTTGAGGTTGTGTCAATGAAGACTGGTACAAACATCCCAGTTCGATTCAGACCACCAAAAAGTTCCTTCCTTGAAATGAATCAAATCTCATTCTACACCTTATCAACTCCAAAACAAAAGGTCACACATCGCATGACTGCAGGTGTCAAGACTAACCTTTAAGCTATAGAAATGCAAAGTACTATCAAAAGTCAAAAATCCAATCTGAGTCCTTGGGTATCCAGGAAGCTTGTCCAAACAAGATTTTATCGTATCCACTGCAATCTGCATGATTCTCACCATGGCACATTGAAACGCTCTAAATCAGCCCTTGTTATTTTCTTTCACGCCCAAATCTGAGCACTTGATGGAATAAGGAAAAGAGATTAAGGTATGAAAATAGTCTCGATTGTTACCTGCAGCATTCCAGTCTTGATTGCAGATGAAGACACGTCAATGAGAAAAAAGTAAACTGGTGGCATTGGAGGCCGTACCATGTACTCAGCAGGGGCAACAAATTCTACACTTCCCTGGGATAATTCTGGACGTTCATCTGCATCTCGCCGTCTTCCATTTTGATCAAGTGGACAAAAGTACTCTGATGGAACTGCATGAAGACACCTTCTATCACACAGAGTATAACATAAAACCTATAATCTACTAATACACATAGAAGACAAGAAGGGGGAGCCACTGCACGTACATGAAACATACTTTCCACCCTTTATCACTATTACACAAGGCATCTACATTCAACAGTGGCAGGTTAGATGCTTACCTTCATTTAGTAACCCGCATACATTACATCTCCACCGTCTTCCACCATCAGTAAAAACTGCATATGGATTAACATATGTCCGGCATCGACGACACCGAATAATACCTGAAGTGCCAAAATTGATAACAGGGACCTCCTCCTGCAACAAGAAAAGCAAAAGTATGCAGCCACACAATTGTGATTTCTTTGCAACCATATGGAACTTAGGTTGCTACCACTTACCTTAGAAGGAGCCTCTGCAAGCGGATGTGCAACTGCGCCAAGAGGTAGATGCCACCGAGCTACCAAAGAGTGAGAACTGGGAAGAGAACTGCATGTTAGACGAAGGTATCTGGAATGACAGTTGGCTGTCCACGATGATGGGGGGTATTCTGATGGTTCTGATGGTCGTGGTAAAGAATTTGGATCAACAGTTGCCTCCATGGATCCTGGCAGAGTTGCCATGGACAATGACTGAAACTCCTCTGCAAGCCCTTGTACATTTCCAAAAGGAGGGGCTGCACCAGGGTATGGAAGAGAAGCTCTGTTTGCCTGTCCGTCTGGGTAGGTTGATGTGACGGGAGGCTGTCCTCCAACATAAGGTGGATATTGAGGGATAGGCTGCAGTCCAGGCTGTGATGCAGGCGGCCTGAATGTCGGCTGAGGGTGAGGCTGAGCTTGAGAAGGTGGTGCAGTGGGAAAACCTTGTGAAACGGGTTGAGTTGGAATTCCTGGCATTGCAGAAGCAGAGGTCACTAGAGGAGGGGGCTGATAAGTAGATGTAAAAGACTGAGATGATCCGAAGATAGGTGGAGCTCTTCCTGGCACTGCGCCTGCTGGATTTATAGAACTGGGAAACGACCCAGAAATGCTCGTTTGATTGACTGGAGTTGCTATTTGGGAGGCAATGGGAGTTGAAACATTGGGGAATGCGGGCCTCGAGGGAGGGGCTAACGAAGGGCCAGCATTAGGAGGAGCAAATCCTGTAGGAGGACGTGGGAACGCGGTAGGCACCGTTGCCCTTTGATATATCTGCCCAGATGCTGCCGACGGTGGTGCAGCGATTGCCCCAGGACCGGTTGAAGGGGGTCGGAACACTTGACTTGAATATGAAGGAGGCGCTGGAGACCTCGTTGGATACTGAGTCGGGCCTGCTTGCGCGGCATACGGTGTCCCTGGTGGCGGGTAACCAGTCCCAACGGGGTAGAAAGGTTGCGCATTTGAAGCTGAGCCTGGATTCAGTTCACCAGCGGACGATCCCATTCCGGCAGAGCCTTGGCGCGATGGTGTCGATGCCATCCTTGATATCTAAGCTGCTCAAAAGAATTAACGGGGCTGAACATGAGAAACCAGCTATCTACAATTTGAGAAATTAACATCCCACATCATTTCCATCAGAGATCGCACCAGCGCGCTGCAACACGGATCAAGGAAAACGATCTGCCGTGGTGTTGGCAGGCGAGCCGTGCGAGCTACGCTTGAACGAAATTTCAGTGTCGCAAGACTCTCTCCTCTCGAGGAGGAGGGACTGGAAACAAAATCGGCGATCTTCAATGAAAGAAAAGGAGGGAGAAGGCGAAAAAGGTTGGGATCGAAGCAATTGAATGCGAAAGACGGGATCGAAGAGAGAAGAAAGCGGAAAATTGAGGGAGGGAAAACGAAGGAAGGGTACCTGGAAGGGGAGAGGGGAAGGGAGGAGTCAGGAGGAGGGGGGGATCACCATGGAAGGAGCAAATCGATGGAGTTACTACTGCTGCTGTTGATGAAGATACCCTAAAACGCCATAGCCAGAACTGTGCAAAGCTCCAAAGCTGGCCGCCTGCACCTCCTCCTCTTCTTCTTCATCAACCACAATCCTCTTCCTTCTTCTTCTTCTTCTTTTCAATAACAATGACTTAGTTTATACTCTCTCACATACATACCCCTCTACAAACATACATACATACCTATATATGTCTTTCTTGGTTCACATTCATTCGTCAACTCCATCGTTGACCACACAATGACCTCCATCACCTTCCCACATATATTTCCTTCCTCACCACTTCCTCAGCTTTCGCCACTCATGCCTCTCGCCTTCCGTCCTCCCCATTCACTGCCACTCGGCTCCCAAAGGACACTGGAGTCCTCTGCAGACATGGCGTTTCGTTTTCGACACCTAACATGCTGTGCAGGGTGCCGTGCCAAACAACGTTGGCAATCCTAATATAGTGCTTGGATAATTGGCAATTGTCTGGAGGTGGACATCAACCTAACCATATCGAGAGTGATGGGTGTGTGAGAGTACGTATGAGTGACAATGAGGAGATCTTACCCCGCGCAAAGGTGCTTGAAAAATCTCTCTCTCACACACACACACAACGACCTCATGGTGCAACCTTGATGCTACTACTAGCCCTAGCTTATTATTTGTGAAAAGAACAAGAATAATAATGAAGAACTAGAAATTTAATTCACCCATATTCATTACTGGGATCCATGGTAGTTTGAATCTAGGTCTATTGTCCAACTTCATAATACAAAACCTCGATCCAGATCGCCACCAACCTGGATCTTCATAGTATCTGTAAAGAAGTAACTTGGATCCTCAATCATTCAGGTCCATCAATTGTGGACCATTAATCCAAAACTCAATTTCACCCAAATCCCAAGCCTAGTTAGATGGTATGTAGGATGACACTCCATTAGCTCATTCTATTCGGTTTATGATGACAAATGTTGCAAAACAACATGCAAAGAGGAGGAACTCAAGATGCAAAGAACAAGGAACTGAACATCCAAAGGTGAGAACTCCATAGTGGCTATTGGAGAAACTATGTAGTAGCAGAAGGAAATACACAAATCTACGGCCTTCTTGTGCCAACATGATCATTAAAACAGGGATGTTTACACAAGTAAGACAAAGATATGTGGTAAAAAACTTGGAGTAATGTTGTTGCCACAAAAGAATAGGTAAAGTTGTATAAGATAAGCAACCATAGCTCATTGTTCCAAAGCAACCAATTGAACATGCACACACAAAAGTGGAGGAATTTTGTGAGTAGGTTTACTCACAAAAGGTGACGAGATGGAAGAGTAATAGAATATGAACTAGTGTGGAGGTATCCAAGCCCCATGAGGATCTTGGTCTTTATTGAGTTTTGTTGAGTCGATTCATTCCACTAACCTACTGATCAACTACACATTTTGCAATTTAGCTACGGTGTTGAACATGCTTCAAGTTAGTTGGCCATTCAATCGAGCCTTGCATACAAATGTAGCTAGGGTCATTCAACCTGCTTCAAGTCAGTTGGCTATTCATCAACCGAGTCTTGCATACAAAACTTAAGTAAGCATGCTTTATTACTTTTACAAAAAGAATGGCCTTGAGAGCAAATATTAGGCATGAAAATAACTTCTAGGTATACGCAATCTTGAAAATTCCAAGTCAATTTGCAGTTCCTACATAGCAAAGTTTAGCAACCCTACTAGAGGGATGTCCTTGAGACAAATTGTGTTTTGTGGATTGACATGGCCGATGCTTCATCGACTGCTTGGGTTACTTCACCTCTTAGAGTTCCCTAGCGGAGAGCGAGACACTATTGTGATCATTGATGAAGCACTTGTAGGACAAGACAAACATTCTATATCTACTAAGACAAAGTTAGTGGGGGGTAGATGTCCTCTTTTTTCTATAGAACAAGGATGCCCTAGGGATGGAGGCTCGATCAACAATTGCATCCAAGGTAATATTCAAACTTTTGAAGGGAATGATGCTTTTCACATTGTTGTTTCTCAACAAGATTTCCCCTTTCACTTTCAACCTGCTATTGTATCTTCTCACATGAAGAGAAAGGGGGGAGTTGTTAGGCTCAACAATGAGAAAACCATCAAGGAGGACTATTTCAGTTTCCCTTTTCATTGCTTGCAACTTGACATCCTCTAAGCTTTGTGAGATGATTTAGTCTGGCAACTTTCTTCTTCTTCAGTGTTGTACCATGATTTGGATAGGGACTTGGTTCCTCAATCTTTGCAAGTTGGGACTATGCATATATTTTATGGGCAAAATTATCAATGAATCTTTGGTTTTGTGCTTGGGCTAATGAAGTCACTGATCTCGTTGATTCTATTTCCCATTTTATTTTTCTTGGTAAAGGCTTCAACATACTTTGTCAGATATCCTCTACTCTCTAGTTAATTGAAGTGGTGTTTGGGGACAAGGTTTTAAGGTTCATATTATGTTGTGGGATCACTCCTTTGATCTAGCTAAAGAATATATGTCCTTTTGCTTGGTATGGGTGATGTTAAGGTCTCTTTTGGTTCATTTCTTTTTGGATATTCATGTTCTTGTTGTAGCTTTGCTTGGGAATGTTGTTCATGTTCCCCAAGAAACTTTTTTCATACTGAGAAGAGATTTTTCGAGAGTGTATTCTTTGGGATATGTAGGTGCCTGTACTTGCCTATCTAGATATTGGATTGGATATGTCTTGTCCATATCATATTGGTCTATAGTTTTCGTCTTTTTGAAGCACATGTTACAAATGTCAAAAGCTTGGTCATTTTGCGCAATAGTGCTCTCCTAAAGGAGAACATTTTCCTCCTCCTCCATCACAATCTATAATACCTCCCATAGATATGGTGGAGAAGTCGGCATTCCAACTTACCAAGTAGCAATGAAAGAAAGTTGAGAAGAAGCTTATTTTCTAGTCAAAGGCCTCTCACAGTAGAAGCCTATTTCTGCTCGGAGGTCACTCATAGTAGCCTCTAATCCATTTGAGGTATTGAGCTTGCACACTACTTGTGATATGGTAGATCATGGATCCCACATTATGCATCCAATTGCTTTCTCTTGATATTGTCCATGTACCGCAAGAGGTGTCTCAAGATACCTCTTGCATTGTGGAGGATGCAATCACACATGTAATTACTCATTCAGATGTTATTGCTCCTCTAGATGTTGTTTTTATTGATTCGAATGCAGATATGCCCACAAATGTTCATGCAAATATGTAGATATGCCCACAAATGTTCATGCGACTATGCCCATAAATGTTGTTGTGGATATGGCCACATGCATTGTAGAGGAGTCACAACCATGCATTTGGATGCCCAAGGGTCTCATGTGGTCAAGTGTAGTAGTATTCTTCTCATCCATCTACTGCACATGTGCTTCGTGTTATTCAGGAACTCAAAAGCAAGCACAAGCTGCTTTTCAATCTCAAAAGGAACCTAACAGTTAGTTTATCAAAACTTATTATTAACTTGATTGGCCGATATGGGAGCCTGGTAGACTTTTGGTGTCAGGCTGTGCCTTTTGCCGTGCAAGATATAAGAAAACATATTTGTCCTTTGAGGATGGCTTGATTCTTTAGGTCTCCTCTCTTTTGAAATACACTTAAAAGAATTATGGGTATTCTCGAATTGTTTCTTGTATCTCCAAAATCTCATCATCAAGCACCCTTGAACACAAAATGTGTTGGGAGTTAATTTGTCATACATCTCAAACCACCCTCAACCAAAGGAGAGAATGAAACATGTAGGCAAATAATGGGTCAAATGATGACCAATCAAATTGAAGGAATGATCGAATTGAGTCAAGCTATAAGATTGATTAAACTTATTAATGAAATGAATGAATAGAAAGATTAAATCCATTGGTGGGTGGCAATTAGACATGTGGCATGAGCAGATAAGAACACAATTATATAGAATTAAACTCAATGAAGCAAGGGTCATGCAATCAACAAACTTCATTAAACACTCATGAAACAAGGATCATGCAATTGAATGCAAGGGACAAATTTCATTGAATAGTCATGCACAAAATTCTCCATGTACAGATGATGAAAGCAAAAAATGAAACCAAATACAAGGCATGAAATGACTAGATGTCACGAAGTTCAGCATTTTTATTTTGCAGTGATGTGTGATGAATATAGAATGTGGAAATCCTACTGCTCGAGTGGTGTCCTCTTTCCCTCCATTCCTCTCTCTCCCTCCCTCCCTCCCTTGTGCTATTTTCCAATGTGATACTCCCCTTTGCCGCTCTGTTTGCTTTCTTCATGGGGTGGCATTCTACAAAGCTTTTCTAATTGGAATGTTATGTGGACTCAAAAGCATGAACATGATTCATGAAGCTTGAAGTGAGAAGGTGCCTATGAGACTTTTGTGCAACCTTATGTGTAGAGTTAGAAAGGATTTCAACTTTCATTGCTAGTGAGGTTGATGGACCTAAGACAAGAGAAACATTTATAGGAATGAAATTGAAAGGTTTGTTGAGGCTTCCAAGATGGAGTAGTTGTACTCGACTCACCTAGCATTGTTACTTTCTCTCACATGCTCAGTCTACCACTCCATACTAATATCAAACTCTATTGGATTTCGATTGTGAACTAATGTCAAGTGACAAAGGATAGCCTATGGCGAACTCAAATCATTAGGTGTTGCTTGATGATGGACCAATGTGCTAGAGCCTCTTTCTCTAGAACTCCTTTGATTGAGGAAAGTCAAGAGGATTCACATAAGGTGTTCGAGGCTTGACTAAGAACTACTTTGAGGTTCGATTGATAGTCTCGATCAACGGATGATCATATTTTTTCCATAATAGATATTGTAGATTAAATTTCTTTGAGCAACCATGGATCCTCGTGAAATCCATTGTTGACAAACTCGAATGGTGGAGGTACTTTGATTACCTTTCTCCGATGAGATCTTGGTGAGACTTGTATAGCGCACAATAGATGATGGACCAATGAGGATTGGCCCATGGGTCCTTTGGAGAAGGTTGTTGCTTCTTTGTGTTTGCTTTCTTCTATCAAGTGAGTTACAATTGCCTAGAGGTAAGCTTTGTGGTCCTTATGTGTTGCCTTGAGCAACAACTGAAAATCTCAATCATGCTTCTTGATGAGCCTAAGGGTCCAGATAAAAAACAAATGATGGGCTTCAGCTTGCACAAACTTTCATAGGTAACTTACAAACTACCCATGGAATGAACATTTCGTCTCATAAAATAGTGGTAGCAACATATATGCAATAATAGTAGCAATGGTAGCAACAAAATATCCAACACCTTTATCGTTGAACTTGAGGGAATTTGGTTCATTTTTTGCATCGTTGTTTCCTTTTCTTGTGAACAAATGATGAAATCTAATAGATCCTTCATTGGTTTGAGCTTTCTCTTCACCTTGAAGTTAAACTTGTTAGTTTTTTCAAGTTATATAATACCATTGATTTAACGCCATATATTATATAATACTGTTGAAATATATTCACCATATATTTCAATCCAAAAACAAATTGTTCCTTGAGGTAAGCCATGCATTGTGTGATGGACCATGGTTAGTTTTTTCAAGTTATATAATACCGTTGATTTAATGCCCTAGAAAATGGGGTCCAAACATGCTTACAATGCTTGTTGACCATCTATTGCATTTTGTTCTTACTTGATATACACCACATACAAACAATGAAACTGAACGGTGAGTGTTACAGCTTGAAGGTGTAAGTATCTCATGATATGGTTAAGGCCTGGTATTATTTGTTTTGAATATAAGGTATGACCAGCATGGAATCTGCCATTATCTTTAATCTTGAGATTCTTATCTAGAGTGCCAATCATCATAGTCTTGCTATGAGTGCATCCGATGTTTCCATATTGTTTGTGTAGCCCCAACCTAGGTAGCCATGTTCCCACTCTTAGTGAGCAAGGTTGTGCCTATCGATTTTTCACCTGAGGTCCTTGAGAAGTAGCATTAAATGTCAAGATGGCCTTGTACTAGCTTCATCACCATCGTGTCAACATAGAATAGGGAATTAAATCTCATTCATTTCATTGCATGGTCATGCTGTTACTTATGCACAATAAAACAAAAAACAAAACAATAAAACACATGTAAAATTGAAAAGTAGGACTTAAAATAAGAGAGAGTTAAGGATTATACACAAAAAACTTTGGAACAAAGCGTTGCCCAACCAATTGGGAACCATGCCTTAAGAAATAGGAGCCATGCAAGATTGTCGACTAAGTATTCTTTTTCTCTTTGTCAACTCCCAATCATAGGAAAGGAAGCATCGGTAGAACCAATTGTTTTCTCAATCAAAATGCTACGTGGTAGTGTGGTTACTGCATATCATGAACGGGGCTCATCACTATGACCCACTTGAGCAATGTACTGCGTCGGAACATATCCCCTATCCTTGAGATAGATGTCAGCCTAATGTTCTCCCATGGCAAATTTCAAGCTAGAAAAAGATGGGTTGCATGTTTTTGGTGGCCATTCCCACACTAACTAGTGTTCTCCCAACTTAAATTGAAGAAGATGCAATCAATATGAGTTGATAGTAACAAGCATACCTCACAGTACCACTGATCTTGAATATAGCATTTCTAACATATTCTTATAATAAGCACCCTTTCACTATAATTGGGAGGATGAACTATCCAAGCAACAAAGAAGTCACGTCAATAATACATGTATTTGGTTGTGAAGCTTATGTTCATATCCCTAAGGAAAAATGCAGCAAGCTTCATCCAAAGTCAAGGAAGTGCATTTTTCTTGGCTATGGTGATTTAGGCGAGATGGGATACTGATTGTCGGATCCAGAGGCCAAGAAGATAGTACGCAACCATGATATTATCTTTAATGAGAATAAGATGCACAAGAACCCAGAAAAGACTGTTGAGATACGCAGAGTGGTGTTTCAAGAGGATGGACAACCAACATATGAGAGGCATGCACAACCTGTTCCACATGATGTAGGGCATGGACAGCCCATAGATTGTGAGGTGGGAGAGCCACATGACTAGGAGGTCGAAGGAGACTCGCACCAGATCCACATGGAGGTGGTAGAAGTGGGTGGTTCCTATCACATCACATAGGATGCCGACATTGGTGTTGGAGTTGTAGGCCTGGAGGAATTCTCCCAGTAGTTTCATGTTCAGTTGATAGGGGAATTCTCCCAATAGTTTCATGTCCAGGTGATAAGGGAGGCTGTCCACCACCACCACAGATGCAAGACTTGTCAGTACTAGAGAGGCTTGAACCTTTGGCTCCTTGAGTGCTTGATATGCAGCCACATTGTCATAGTGGAGGGTGTAGTCATTTCCCTCGTAGGAGTATCAGGAGTGGATGGCACATCCATTGAGTTGCTGCAACCAAGCCTCTCCAAGCGGTGAGTGCATCTGGGACTGCACAATCTTGTATTCTCCTTGCGTTAGGGCCGGAGTGCACTTTCTAGATGACTTGGAGGGAGTGGTGCCAATTGCTATTAGGGGATCCTAAGTGGTTTGCTTAGTCTATATCTCTTCCTCTGCTTGTAGGTCCTTTGTTGGAATGTCGTAGGGCATTTGAATGGTCCCTGAGAATGTACTCTAGGATTCGAAGGGGCCGGTGGGATGTGGAATTGGGTGGTAGAGGCTGAGCTTTGTCTCAAATTCAAAGAATTCATTATTGAGACTAGTTCAAGGGTTGTGATTTGAGTTTCCTTTTTCTCTGGCAAGTCTATCATTGCCAGTAGATGCATCTAATTATGGTAGAACTCGGGCTCTGGCAATGGTACATACCATGCCTCGTCTTCATTCCCCACTGGATGGTTCAGGCACTAAGGCCTTCAATGGAGTTGACCCTTCATATGGTGTTCTAGCGGTGGTATCAGACTCCGCTATGAACAAGTGGCCACTCATCAAATGAGCTTTCCAGGTCCTCATGTCTACTCTTGTGACTTGACCATCCTTGCGTAGGTAAATGTTATTTGCTAGCTAGTCATGGACCACTCCCATGCCACACATAAATGGGCTTCTGAGAATGATCTCATAAGAGTCATTATGGTTGCGTAAATCCATTACCACAAACTAGACTTTATAGGTGAATCCAAAGGTTTTCACCTTGAGCTCCTTTATAACTCCAATGGGGTGAGCCGTTTTCCATCTACCAATTTGACTACTAGGGATGTCCTTTCAAGGGGAGGTTTACCTCATTTTTCCCAGCAGTCCTTTGTCATAATGCTAACCCCGGCACCTCTATCATAATGCTAACCCTTGCACCTCTGTCTAAGCTACGTGCGGCCCGGCGGTGACTGTAGGAGATGGGTAGCATTGCATTGGAGTTGTTGTTTTCATAATATTGGACTAGTTAGTTGACTGGAATCTTGGGAAGGTCTCGATCAACAACTTTGGCATTCGTATGTTCATTAGCACCTCTTAGAATGATGACTATGCTAAGAGGCTCTTAGAGTTCCAAGGGCAATAGAGGAGTTATCAAGGTAAAGTCAGACTTGCATTGGTTAAAGCATATTGGTGCCACCCCTACCCACCATGAGTTTTCCCCTCATTAGGGAACCAGCATGAACAGGATGCTTGTACATGTAGGATCGGTTGCCACCCAAGAGGTTGAGCAATCGCACATCGTTCCTCTACTAAAAAGGGGAATCCCAAACAACCACCTTCACCCACAAAGGCATCTACTAATAAGCAAAAGGAGTCCAAAAAAGAAGAAGACCTTCATCAGGTCCCGCCACACTTCAAATCTTATACGGTCGAAGATCGCAAGATTATGTTCAAAAAAGCCAAGAGGGTGGCAAATTAGGATAAATCGCATGGCTTTGATGGAGAGCTTCCCTAATAGCTCTCGTTTATTCTTAAATTCTGGCTTTCTGTGTTTGCGCTTCTGTTTTCCATGGGGTTTGTTCCAACAAATTGTTAATTTTGCTCTTCAAATTCTACACGGCTGAACAACATCGTTTAAGCAAAGTGCATCAACCAATTTACAAAAAAGCTTTCAAAAATTATGTGCTGCCTCTGTGTGAGAGGGAAGAGAGCCTCGAGGTTGCGTGAGGAGAGGGCTGCATAGAGACTACGTCAAAAGAAAGCTGCGTGAGAAAAGGGCTAGTGAGACTGCTCCCCTTCCAAAAGTTGCAACAATCGACACTTGGCACAATGGTTGTCATTCATAAGAGAGCCTTGTTTGCCACCCCCTCTTCCCCATGAGTTAATGCTCTTCATGATCAGGCACATCAACACCTGCAACTTATTCTTTGACAGGAACTGTAGCATGCTTTGGTGGGAAGTTCTATCAACTTGCTCTTGATTTCAGAACACGTGTTCTTAGCCTTGGACAATAGTCAATGATCTCATCTCCTTCCATGGAAGAGGTTAGAGAATTAGTTTCTAATAGTTGGTAGGAGCGTGGGAGTTTGCATCTTAGTCATCCAATCCTTAGCTATGGATGTTTTTGACCAAGGAACGCACCAACTTGTCGACAACAAAGACCAGCCTTTTGCAAGATGTGGAATCGTGGATTGTTGGAGGAGACTTCAACAATCTAGAGTTTGAGGAGGACAAGCAGGAAGGATCCTCCTTCTGCTACTCATTCGGTCAGAGGCATCATAATGGCTTACTCAAGCATCTTGATGGATTCACGTTGGGGATTGGGCGATGCACTATTCGAGTCACAAGTATATCTTAGTCAAGGCGATGATGGCAGATCATTCCCCAATAGTGCTTCACCTAGAGCAGCCCCGTCTTGGGCTCCCTCAGATGAAGGTGTGGATTCCAAATGCCCTTTTGTAGGAGGAGGTGTAGTAGGCCATAGCAGAGGTTTGGCAATAACCGGCTCTTGCCCTCTCAAGATGGATGGGCTACACAGCAGCAATAATTCATAGTAGTGAAGAGCTACAATCACATGCATTGCAATAGCACCATGCCTTCATGAGATGGATAGAGCTATGAGACATGATTTGGCTTTCATAGAGACTCAAAGAGCAAAATCTAGCCTCCCAGTGGCTTGCAAATAGGTACGAGAGCCAGTGTCTTGACCTCCAATCCCCAGAGACCTACAAAGCAAGTTCTCTTATCACTCCATGGTGTGGTGGGTCTAGTATGGGGATAGGAATACTAGGAAATTTTTATGGACTACTAGGCCTCGATCTGCTAGAACCCAATTTTAGTGGCTACGAGACAAGGTCAATCATATGTTCTTGGGCTCTCAGGGGATTTTGGCAATGGCCACGGCCTTCTACAGATAGTTATTCTAGTCTGAGGAGGAGACTGCTCAAGCCCTCTCATCTCGAGAGTCCACGTGGTCATGCAATGCTCCAGTGGTCTCTTTGAGCATGAGCAGACAATTGGATTCCCCATTCACTGGAGGAGATCATAGAAGCCCTCATGACCCTTCCATTGCAAAAGTACCTAAGAAGATGGCCTAACCCCAACTTTGTTAATGTGCTTTTAGGAGTGCAATCATCTTCCCTTGTAGTTGGATTTCCAAGAGATTTTGGATTTTGGTTTTCTCCCTTAGTTGCTTAGCTGCGGATCTGCCTTATCCCAAAGGAGGAGACCGAGATGACATCTACCAGTGGCACCCAACCACCATTCCTAATATAGTTTACAAGACCTTAGCCAAGGTCTTGAACTTGTGGTCGCACCCTCATATTGCCATTATCATACATGACATGTATGTAGGTTTTGTTCAGGAGCACAGCATCCAAGGTAACTTCATTTTTTGGGAGACAATGGATTGAGCATGGAAGAAGTCTCAGCCTATCATAGTCCTCTTGGATTTTGAGAAGACTTATGACAAGGTAGAGCGGCCTTTTTTGGAAGTATCTTTTATGCATTTATAGAGCGAGGGATTCATTGGTTGTTAGCCCTAGTTCAAGAGAATGCCTAGGCAGTGAGTTGGGTTCTCTAGAAATGAGGTCATTTTTTTTACAGTCAATTTTTCATTATTTCCAGTGATCAGTGCCTCTTGGATTGATGCTTTGTATGCTTTCTTTTTAAAGCATTAAAAGGGCTTGTAACATGGATGGTCTAGTTTTAATTTCAAGATAGTCATAACAGAGAAACATGCCAACAACTTCATCATGCTTAGGAGAGAGAAGCCAAAAAATTTAATTGAGTGTCCCACAAAGTTTGCAAGCTCAAGAGCATACTTAATCGGAATATAGGCTAGCACTAAGGACAAGACATTCTCATGAAACGAAACTTGCTAAAGTTATGAAAAAACGTAGCAACTTTCAGAATGTTTCTTAACATGATGTTAAAAAAAAATTAATTAAAAACTTTAAACAATTTTATTTTTTTGTAAGTACTAAGATCTCTTTTATATATTTAGTCACATTGAGAGAGACAGAGAGAGACACAGAGAGAGAGAGAGAGAGAGAGATAAGTTCCTCTCAACCTAAGTTCTAAGTAATATGTTCTTCTTACCTAAGGACTAATTTATGTTTCCAAATCTAAATATCATGAATCCACTCAGAAGAGAGGGGAGAGAGGGAGAGGGAGAGGGAGATGAGAAGGGAGAGATAATGAGGAGGGAGAAGGGGGAGGGGTATACATGGCATTCACAAAAGGAAAGAACATGAAGGAAATAAGAGACAACTCACAGAAGAAGAGAGCTTGTATTCCACCAGAGCTTGCATACAACAACTGAAGATCTCTTGGTCCTATGTGGCTCCAAGGCAAACTCTAGCAAAATCCTAAAGCATAATTACACAAAAAGATATAGAATGTGCCAATGTGGTTAACATGCGGGCCCCCTTCCTAAAGTTGATCCATCCATGGATCAAGGTCGTGCGAGCCAGTAGGAGCCAGCTAGATGATTGTGTAGCCTGCATGACGTGATCAAGAAGCCTTTGTGAAATGCAACAAAAAGGGTGGTGTGGCTCCCAAAAGTGTGAGTCATTCATATCCTCAAACATTTGAATATGATGGGTGTGAACATTATGGATGTGGAGGTACATGTGGATCATTTTTGTGTATGATGGGACACAATCAGGATCAAAAACTAGCTCACTCTTGATGTTGAGATGGCGTTATTCAACTCTTGGACCACGTTCAAGGACTTCCTGGAGCAAAATGATAATTAGGTGGTAAAAGTGAATGGAGGCCACCACTGTAATGTCAGGGAACTCGGCATATGTCCCCATAAATTGCTCCATATGGTAGATGAGGGCATACGAAGTAGCAACTTTAGGGAATTCGAAGTGAGGAAAATTTTCTAAAACATTGGGATCGCTCGCTTTCAACTCTCGAAAGAAGCTCCATTTCCAGCGGTGTAGCAGGGGCATATATGTGGGATGCACTCTGGCTTGTATTACAATACATCAACCAAAATGGAGGTTGCCTCAAAAAAGTAATCCTCCAAGTTGGTTGTAATTTAGCATTTGCATCTGTAACTGGAAAAAATTTGGGATCCAAAGTGTTGGAGCCGCCTCATTTCTTGTTGGAGGTGTGTAAAGGGCAGTAGTTCTTTTTTATAAAGGCCATGAGAGCACAAACCGTCATAATGCCAATCACCTTTAGGTCAAATCTTTGTAACTTTTTCTTCCATTGACTCAAGTCTATAATTAATATCCTCAAAAGGAAGGAGCTTGTTAAGGACCTAGTACCACGCGAGATCAGATGAATGAATTTCTTTTTCTTGTTAATCATCCCCTTGGGTTGGAAAAGTGTCGAGCTCCTCTGTCAATGCTTATGTTGGAAGGGGCTCGTCCTAGAATAGGGCAAGCCACAACAACTTTTGGACATGGTCGGGATTAAATTCCATGGCTCTTGAATCCGTGGAGGTTCCTGTAAGGTCGTTGTAAGATCTTATGTGGGTGCATGTGGAGTTGGTGGGTTGTGAGGTGGATGGATATGCTATGGTGAAATGAGGGGAAGTGTTAAATGGAGGGATAAATGGACGGATTGTGCAAGAAAATTAAAATATGTTTTTAGTGGAGAAGCGATAGGATGGTAGGGTGAGGTAGGGAGAGGTGGAGGGGGATTTATGGGGTCGGGATGCTGAGTGGACTAAAAAATTGCAATGGCCATGTCGGAGTACACTTCACTTAAATTAGTCGAGTAGGCCACGTGCTCGATTCAAATCGATTGAAACCTACTTTGAGCATGTGTCACAGAGCCTCCAGAACTTCATTATACAAAAGGAGAATGCCAAAGGGGTGGTACTAGGTCACATCATTTCGGAGGGGTGGTACTCGGTCACATCATTTTGAAGGAGAGAATTTCTCATCCGCTCAGCTTTTATGTGATCGTATCCTTGCAACCACTCGAGGCCTTCGACCACATAATGTGGACTATAAGGCCATGAGGCTAGGTTAGCGAGATCCAGTACACCCTCTCCAGTGGGGCAAGACTAAGAGTCCTGAATGATGTGACACTTGCCTCAAAAATTAAGGTTAATGGGTGGAATGGGTAGAGCTGGATGTCAACATCATTGTCAAATTGGAGATCCTTGCACTAAAGAATGCCATGGCCAAAATTGGGTGGGAGCATTTGGAATGGCGGAAAAGGATGTCAAGAATGTAATTAGGTGTGAGTATGATAGCTAGGTTAAGGTGCTATTGAGCTGAGGATAATCTAAGAATATTTACATGGAAGTGAAGGACTTCCTCGAGAGTCTGGGACTCGAGTGCATGGGTGCCTCAGTCAATTGATGCCTACAAGACCCTATCATATTCTGCTTCTCAATTGCTTTCCATCTCGAGCTCATCCTAAGGTAAGTATGAGCCTCTTTGAGCTGATGTTGAAGTTGGAGGGTGCATTCATGTTGCTCCAGCACTTGAGCATGGCAAAGCTTCAATTTGATTCTACTGGGTTACGTGAGCTTGATTGCTGGTATTCCTATAAGCCTCAAGCCTTTCATTGGTCATCCACCTCTGCCTCTAGGAGGGTAACTTGTTCTCGGTTGGCCTACGCCCTCTCCTATAGCTTGTTGCCAATGACCTGGACAGTCATCATCAACATGTTCCATTCATTCTGCAATTCATGCACCAAGTTGCATTCCTTGATCTTTGTGAGAGAGAGATTAGTGGAGGTGGCTAACTAAGTCTCTAGTGCCTTTTATAGATGTTGAGGGCGGTTTGTGTGCTATGCACCAAGAACTCCACGAACCTGTCCTCCATAAGGATGGTTTTTTCTATCTCCTTGGTCGTGAACTCTCGATATTCATTAGGAGAGCTATAGCTTGCTAAGGAGCAGTGCCCCATTGCCTCAATCATCTCAATCTAGTTTGGGCCTTGTAGAGCATGGTGGATTTTGAGAGGCTGCTAGCAACAAGGTTACCACTTGTTAGCAACCCCGTCTTTCTCTTTTTCATTCTCAAACAAACACCCAAGAATCACAATGTAGGTCACAAATGGTCTAACAATGGAGAGGGGAAGGTTGCAAAATGTACCTAGGACAAGATAATAAATGATTGAATCTTATCAAACTCAAAAAGATCTTCTTTTTTTATTCATACCTCAAGAAAGTAGTGTCATTGAGGCAGCAAAGGGGTAGAGGGAGTAGTTGATGGGTTTCGATAGACAGGTAGTTTGAAGGAGGGAAGAAGAGCTTTAAAAATGGACAAATGAGGCACAATAGGTTTTGACTCACTGATTTGAAAATGGGTCAATTTGTATAGTTGATCATAATTGACACTAATTTCCATCGACTATACTATTAGCTATAGCTTAACACTAAATGTGAATAGTATATTTGATAGTCAAAGCCCCATCAATTATACCATTGATCATAGCAATGCACACATTTAGATGCCTCCAACATAATTCTTTAAGTGCCCATGCAAAAGGAAACTATCTTTTTGAAAAGAATTGGTTGAAAAATTCCTTTATTGTTAGTGGAAACTATACAATATTATTTGATAGTATATTCAACAATCAAAGCCCTGTCAACTATACTATTGAGTGTAACAACACACATATACTCTATGATGCAAAACTTACATTGCTTGCCTAAATTTTTCAAAATCTTTTTGGAAAAGGTTGATTGAAAAGAGTCAATATTAGACCTTTCTCTAGTAGTGTAGGAGCATGACAAACAAGAATTAAGGCATGGATTAGCAATAAAATTCTCATTACATTACCCCTTTAATGAGGATTTGTCACACCCTTAATCCAATATGAGCACAATTACATCATCCAACATATATGATAATGAAGGCTATCTATCAGCTCTCTTAATGCAATGATGTCTTTAGTGGACTTCTTGCCTCCAATGAAGCCTGTTAATGTTTTAATGAAAAAATATTACAAAAATGAATAATATCTAGTAATCATGAGACAAGAATTTGCCAGCTCTAATTTCTTTGAAAAATCCAAACTTTTTATAATCCATAATTTGCCTTTTTTACGTCGAAAATGAGCTCAAAAGGCCTAAAACCCTAATAACAACCATAAAACTAAGTACCTTTGTATGACTTTTCACAATCCCATATGGAAAAAAAGTGCATCTATAGGGATCCCTACAAAGCCACTTTTTTCCCATATGGGATTTAGAAAAATCATCCAACGATAGTCATGTTTACAATCGTTTCTAGGGTGTTTGGAAATTTTCTCTCGCAACTCTTTCACAAGAATGGTGCCTCAGCGGAAGGTAGAACCGTGCTCTGATACCATGACAAAATATAAAGAAGGGAGAGGAGAAGAGTGGAGATGAGGAGAGAGAGCACACCACAAATGACTAACTGTACACTAGACTTAGTTGAAAATGTAGAATATATATAAACCCATTTAGGGTGAGGGTTAGGGTTAGGGTTAGGGCATCTAACCCTTTCCTTTATAGCACTCTAAAAGTGTTAGTGTTATGCACATATGATCACATGATGTTGAGTGTGATCTCTCAACACTCTGCTTCTATGCACCCCATCTCTTCTTTTTCTTTAATTATTTCATTAGTGAGTGTGCGCTAGTCCTATCTACTTTGGGGAATTCCCAAGAGGGTTTGCTTAGATGGCACATGGGATTTGAGCATTATCTTATATGTATGGTTGGTCAATGAATGTGCCCATTCTCTTTCATTAAATGTTTCATTAGAGAGAAAGCACTAGTCCTATCTGCTTTGGGGTATTCTCGAAAGGGTTTGGTCAGATGGCATATGGGATTTAAGCGGTATTACATTTCATTGAGAGTGAGTTGTTCTTGAGAGGTTTATATCCATACATTTCTTTGAGAGATTTCTTTTGGGAGATTTCCTTTGAGATTCTTGTGAGACTTCATTCTTGGTTCATTATTTGAGATTAAAGTTCTCTGAAAGGTTTAATCTCCTCAAAAGAGTTCTATAGGGGAAAGCACAATTTCAATCATTTGGAACTTCTCATTGAAAGAGTTTGTCTAGCCCAATGCCTTCCTCTTTGTGGATTATCTCCTTGTTCTTGTAAAAGATAAATTGTGGCATTTTTTTTCGATTTCTACATGTTTGCACAGCTCTCTATAGCAAGCAGCAAAGTGCAACACACAACAACGACGACCCAATAAACAAAGCAACACATAGCGCACGCGACCTACGCCTTAGCAATAGTAAGGCAAATGACAACAGTGCGACGCCTAGCAGTTAGACTAGCAGATAGCACCTAATGCCTCCTACAACACAGTAGTATCAACCACGCAGCTAGCAGACTACTACATCTCAAGCAAGCAAACACCAAAGGCATACACAACTCGACCGACAGTAGCACAACTAAGCCGCACCCTACAACCTAACAAGCAAGTAGTGCAACACATTAGCATACTGCAAGCAGCAGTGCGACTAACAAAGCACCTACATGCGAACAGCCACTACAACACTAGTAGCCAACCAAGCGAGCGAGCGAGCAGCAAGCTCAATAGCAGAAACCGTCAGCGACTAAAGACTTAAGCTAACAAACGTCTTCCTCAACGGATTCTCAAAAACGGATAACCATAGCTGAAGTACACTTTTGCCTCTATGGAATACGCCAAGTCATTCCATGTTACCGCATTGTCGCCTATCCAGTAAGCGATGCAGCATGCACACAATGCCATCAACTTGGAGAAGGTAACAGAATCCCATAGACTCCATCAAAAAAAGAGGATTCCATCAGTACATGTGGCAAGGCCTTATCCCTAGGGTCACCACACAGTAAGGTTGGTCAACAATATGCCACATGGCCAGCTTATCAGCCACATCAACAAAGGCCAACTCATCTACCACAGTAGATGCCATGTCACCTTTGACTAGTCAACTACTAGGTCAATAAGTCAAAGTCAAAGTGCACAATCATCCTTTGACTAGTCAAACTGCCACGTGACAGTCCCCTGACAGGCACTCTTACCCCTTGGCAAGCACACATAGTCCACTACATGTGAACACAAGTGCCACATCACCATAGTGCTCCACTGGCGCACCTCTTGCTAACCACAGTGCCACATCATCACTGCATGTGACTCACCCTGAGCACATTTTCACCATTTTTTGCCCCTTCACCTAGATTAAGTCATATCGCTTGATCTAGGAAGAATTTGAGGGTGCTACAAAAAGGTGAAACATCGATTTTTTATGCTCTGCATGCTCTTCACATCATGCGCACATTTCAGCACAAGTATCACTTACTTTTGAGCCATGCTGACAAATCCACCTACTACACACACATCAGCCTCTACATCGATGCATCTAACCCATCACATAAAAAGAACCAAAGAAAAGAAATTATTTGTTGTTCTTTCATCGATTAACGGTTGGTATAGATCTAGATCAAAGTAGACTAGATCACCATAGAGGAGATGCTTTGAATTTTGCCAAGTTGCCAATCTAAGCCATGCCCAAAATTCCCAACTAGTTCCTACTCAGAGTCAGCAGTCCATACGCTCACATGCAGTTTCACATCATCATTACCTGAAACCTGACGTTCATCAGTTCAGTGATGAGTAGACTTTAAAGTGTCCAGATGCATTGCCGATTGATCAGTGGGCATATAGCACATTATTTGATTTGATTTCACACACACATGCCATCATTGTAAAGCCTATCTAGCTATTTCATGGCATTGTGCACATCATTTCAGCCTTGTAAAGCCTCTTGGCTATTCCCAGCATCATTTGCCATAAGCCTTTGTAATTCAAATATTATATAAATTGAAGTTCTACCTTCACTAATAGTTCAAATTTCACTTGCCACAATCAAGGTTTTGCAGTTGATTTAGACAGTGATTTTCATGACATTTTGGGTACATTTCTTGCACCATGTCTACGACTAGCAACCTCAATCTAGAGGCATCTGCTAAGTTAGACAACTCCAATTACAACACATGGAAATACTGAATGGAGACCATTCTTGTACTTTAGGGCAAATGGGAGTATGTCGATGGATCTACACCTAGACCATTGGACGATCAAGCCAGCGGTAGCTCTACTCCACCTGTTGTCACAGCACCAACAGCAAGATCTCTAGCTACACAAACAGTTTCCGCACCTGTAGCAGATCTTACCATTGCTCGAGCATAGGAAGAATGGGATAAGAAAGATAAGTATGCATATCATCTTATCAAGCAAAATGTGCAAGATGTCATGCTAGGACAACTCAACACTGTCAAAACATCAAAATAAGCATGGGATATGTTCGCAACTCTTTACGAGTCCAAGAACACTTCCGGGATTCTCACACTGAGAAACCAAATCAACCACAATTTTCGCAACAGCAAACAAAACCAAGCATGCTTACATACTCAGGATCAAAGATTACAATAATCAACTCGCAGCAGTAACAGGAGAGACCATGAATCCAACAGAAATGGTTCAAGTCATCCTAAATGGACTAGGAGAGGGATACGAGAACCTAGTCTAGAGTATTGCCATCCAACGGCAAATTTCGACACTGGAAGAACTTTAGTTAGTCTTACTTGGTGAAGAACTAAGGACTCAAGCCATTCATGCACACAAAGATCATTCTAATGATCAGGCATTCACAGCTTCAGACAGAAGTAGAGGCAGAGGCAGATCATTCTAGAGAAGTGGTCATCATCAACAATAGAGTCATCAACAAAGTCAGCATCATCCTCAAAACATCAGAATCAGTAAAGAGGAAATCATTCCAACTGAGGAAGATTCCAAGGACGAGGGAATGCATCCACCAACGTGTCAAACATCCAGTGCAACTACTATCATAAGTTTGGACACTATGAAAGAGATTGCCACAAGAAGCAGTACCACCAATGCGGTCAATCTAGTAGTAATCTAGGAAATTTCCACGGAAGAGGAATCATCGTGGTGGACATTCTAGTCACAGTCATTTTGCAAATGAACATGGGAATATGTTTCTTGCAAACGAGGAAATGCAAAAGATTGATACAATGTACCTAGGCACTGATTACAATCCAAAAGAGGATTTCAGCTTCAAGTCGACCAAGCAGAACAGGATCCTTGGTACATTGACAACGGTGCATCATCTCATATGACAAATCATCAGGAATCGTTCACAGAGATGAAACCATTAGAAGGTCAAAATAATATCATCTACACAGTAGATAATACACCGAATCTAGTTCAAGGGACAGACATTATCCCTATGAACAATCACTGGTACGAATGTACTTTACATTCCGAAGCTCAGCAAGAACCTCTTGTCAATAGGTCAAATGACAGAACACAACTACCGAGTCATCTTCAACAGAGATGAGTGCACTATCAGAGACAAATCCAGAAGATTTCAGTTAGTAGGAAAAGGAGTCAAGGAAGGACGCTTATACATAATGCTAGCTACAGCAGTACCAGATTTGCATGCCATGTCAGCTCAACCACAACAGATGCCACTATTTCTATCTGGAAGGACATCGAAGTGATTCATTTAGAACTGTAAAGGCAGCCCTGCTGATATATTTTTTCTCTTTTAAGAAAAAAAAGGCAAGCCTGGCGTTTAAAACAACAATAATGGACCCAAACAAATCAATTGATAACATCTTGCAAAAACAGAACTTAAGCCATGTCATGCATTATGGTTACACCCCAATTTGACGTAATCACGTACCTATTTAAAAACGGGATGACCTCTGAATAACTACAGACTATAACAATTGTTTCGAGCTTGCACAACAATGACTAGCACGTAATAAATTGTTTCAACACATATTTGGATTTGAGCTTCATACATGAATAACATGGAGTTAAAACGCATGATGAATACCTTACATGAATGAGTGTTTCAATATCATGTGGTGGTCTTTGGGGAGATAGATTTATCATTGCATGGCTTTCAAAGTTCCTTCAAAGACCAATTCAAGTGTGGTCATCTACAACCAGAAACATATGTATGGAGTGTGGCAATGAAAACATATCGACCCCATTACAAATCTTGTACGATGATAGTTCTATACACCCTTACTGCTTTGTGTCAAATGTTGAAACGATAACTCAATCTGATGAAAAGGTTGTAATTCTCGTAGTAACTACAAACCCAGAGCTCACACCTAATGTTGAAAACCAGCACTCGATTGACGCTATCTTGCGTTATCAACACAGCCCAATGATTGTTTATTCGATACAATAAAGTACTTAGTCGATACTATTGGACTCTAATATTATCAATGTTGCTTCAGCCTGAATTCTTACAACATTTGTCGCTTTTGATGCATGTTCTCAATACAAATAAGTTTCGAAATCAACAGTAGAGATGCCACATGGGATGCAGGATCGAAGGATAATATGTCATATGGTTGTTGTAGTCCATGACACAATATTATTTAGGTTGCAACCAAGGATGAGTTATGAGCTCTTGTGAGCATAGTCTTATTCATGAATTCGTTGGGAAAATCTTTGCACATCCCCAAGGCAATAATAAAACACTACCCCTGACATTTGCAGGGAGGATCGGGCCTTGATGGACCCTGTGTCATTGTCTCATGTTATATTTTTTTTCGTTCTTTTTTTATCTCTTTATGATATTTTCATTAAACGGTAGGATCCAAGTTTTAGTTTAAGATTGTAGTTGTGTACTCATGACAAGAAAAGGAACTTTGTGATGTAGAGAGCTATCAGTGACATTAAACGAGTCTCTCGAGGTTAAGTAGAGGCTATCCGCTTTGATATAATGTTGCATTTTTCAGCTACATGGATGCATAAATTGTCCTTAAATTTCTTTTAAGAGCGTGTTCTCCAAAGGGTAACGAGCTACATCGAGCAAGGACTAATGTTGCATTTTTCAACTACATGGATGCATAAATCGTCCTTAAATTTCTTTTCGACAGCCTGTTCCGCAAAGGGTAACGAGCTATGACTTCAACCCCGAGTTCTTAGTTCTTTACTTGCTACAATTCTTCTTTAGGGTAGGGTGTTCCTTCATGAGAGGTCGATCCTCTTCTTTTATTTCTTGATTTCTTTTGCCCATAGGCCCGGACATACAAAGTTCTCTCATTTGAGACAAAGCATATGTAACACGAGTTTGAAGACCTTGCAAAATCAGAAATGCCTTAACAAATTAGCACAATGACACAGTAAAGCATGGAAGCAGCGCTTTGATACGACACTATAGAGCTTGTGGAGAGGGAGAGTTGTGCCCAGCCATACAATCTATTGATAAAAAATGAATGAAATTGAGTAGAAAACTGTCCCGTTTATGAAGAATTTTCCCACGGAATATCACATGCCACCATAGAAAAAGAAGTGCAGAGCACGCTGTCATATGCCGCCTATACTGGTTGACTTGTATCTATTGTAAAGAACGCCAACAAGAAGGGGCTTGTTACAATCCCAGAGAACATATATAAATAGATGAGATCGCAGAACAGAGTTATTGTGCCCAAAAGTTTGCCTCAAAAAATGTAGGGACTCTGTCAAGCCTTGGAGAACAGAGCGCAAATGGAAATGAACAGTAAGTATGAATATGCAGCAAATACACTCCTTTTTGGGACATTTACGAGCCCTATAAGAACTTGGATACTCCTTCAGCCAAATTCACGAATACTCCTTCAAATCGTGATCTTGACATTGATTGCAATGGCCTTCGACTCGGAAGATACACACCTTTTCTGGCTGCCAGCTACATACAGATTGAGGCTCAGGTAGTGCATCTGCTAGAGGATGATTGTCATTGCCTCGTTCTCACAAAACACATCTCGCTGGTTTCTTCTCATGGACTGCTCTTCATTGATTCGTCCTCACAAAACACCTTTGCTGGTCGCTCTTCTCATGCACTGCTCTCTCACAAATGTTTTTCTTAACCGTTGCACCCTGCCTCCTTCAACCTTCATGTTCGGTCAATGTTCCACAATTTTGACCAAATGTCACATCTCAAACAAGTCCAGCAATCATTTTAGAAGTGTGACTCACGAAGAGCCTAGACCCACCTGCCACCCGATGGTGGTAGGACGCCTGTCTACTATGGCAACGGCCCACGATCGAGCCTTGCTGCATGCAACGTAAGTCCCACGGCACAAGCCCCTCGATAGGGACCCAAAAAGGGTGTGACTCAGTGAGTAATTTTTTTAAAGAATACCCCCCCAAAAAAAAACATGAACACAAATGTTGTCTTTAGTTATCTCCTAGTGCTTTTGCAATTTGATTGAATCCTATGAAAGTGTATAGTTCTTTTCTAGCCATCTGATGAGAGATTTGATTAATGAATGGCAGTGGTGGTAGACAAGAGTCCAAAATGGTTACTTGGTTTAGTTTCCAATAGTCCATGTAGACCTTATTGTTGTGGACCTTGTCTTTGCTACAACTCCCATTGGAGAGCACCATTTGGGAATAGCTACAGGAAATATTAATCAAGCCTCCAACAAGTTTGCAATCACTGCATAGAAATCCCAACTTGCAATTTATCATAGCAAATTTCCTATAAGGTTGCCAAGACTAGCTTGATATTATGTTTTAAAGGTGTCAGTGCCAAAATGCAAAATAAAGGATGTGGTTGCTTTTCTTTTTTTCTTTTTTAAGATATGATAGAAATGAATAGAGAACAAAAGGGGTCCTTTGAATGGATTTGTCTCTTTCGACATCTAGCTCCATAAGCAAAGAATCTAGGCTCTGACACCACTTGTCATGAAAAGGTGAACGAGTCCAGCACATTTACAATGCTACATTAATCAAGAAAGCAAGAGTTGAAAATGAAAGATAGAGTCCCCTTAGAGCTCTTTGGTTGGAGCAATGCTTGTACTCCAATTAGTGCCCATGTGTGCATGACACATGTCTTTTTGCTAAACAAAAGCTGCATGCAAGGGATCGTTATAGGTTGGGGGAAGAATAGAGAGACTCTATTGGTGGCTTGCAATCCAAGACCCACGTACTATCATCAGCATATGACTTACCTTTCTAATACACTTGTGCATCCTACCCATTCCTACCCCCTAGGAAGTGACTGTTCATCTTTTATATAAATATCAAATAGTCAAATACATAATCCATGAATTTTGGCAATTATACCTACCTTCTCTTTTGATACATGTCATCAATTAATCTAAATACAATATATGCAATAGATATATGTTTTTCAATTAATATAACTTAATCTATCCAAATACAATCCAAAGATTTTGGCTATTATACCTACCTACATTTTATCAATTAAGCTAATACAATCTATGCAATAAATATTGTCATGGCCTTCGCTTATGCTCAACAAGATCAATCCCTCTCATCGCTTGATGAAGTGGACCGTGATCTTCCAAGAGGTCACATAAGAATTGAGGACCGAAATCCCAGTAATCTTGGAGTGTAGGGTAACTAGTGATGATGATCAAATAGACGCCTAAGATGAGCTAAGCCCGTTGATCAATTAGAATGATTAGTAATGAAAAAATCTAGTTTAGGGTGGATATGGTCCCAAAATGGTATTTGATTTTGGGATTCTACCTTCAAACCGACACCATTTGGCAGGTTTTGATTGGAACCTGACGTGCAAGCTAGTCTTGCAATCCCACGATTATAATATCATAGGGGGTGCTCTATAGCCAGAAGGTAGTTTAGGAGAAGCATGGCATGGAACAAGATTTCCTCATATCTTTGAGGAATTCCATGAATCGAATTGTAGGGCATTTTATCAAATAAATGACAGCTAGAAATTATCTTCTAGCTAGAAAGTAGTGGCCATCATTATAGAGGACAACCACGTACATAGAAAATGCATGGTTCCTACCAAAGGGGGAGCCAAAAAGAGAATTGAATAAGACCCCTACTCCTAGTCATGTTCCTTCCATCCTTCACGAAAGGAGATAGACTTGGATGTCCTCATTTCCCCCCCTTCAAAGGTCTACATCCTAGTAGTCTAAGACTACTTTACAATGTGGTCCAAAGCAATTGCAACCTCTAAGGATGACATAGTGACAATGGCAAAGTTTCTCGTTCACCAAGTCATCTACAGATTTGGTGCCCCAAAGAGATACATTGAGGCACCTAGTTCATAAATGACCTCATCAAAGGGGTAGTGGATAGACTCTCAATTGTCCATCAAGTTGTCATACCTTATAACCCAAAGACAAATGGATTAATGGAGAACACAAGTCAAGCCCTTTGAGACATTCTTTGAAAGACAACTTTTTCCCATCCATAGAATTGGGACCTAAAAGTACCACAAGCCATATGGGCCCATAATCTCACTTATAGGAAGGAAGTGATTTCTCTCCTTACTTTTTAGTCTACGAAACAAAGTGCATACTCCAAATTGGGATGAAAATCCTGGCCATTAGAATGGCCTTGGAGCATAACTTGGAGATTTTGAAGCCTTAGAGAAAAGGTTGTATCACATTTCAACCTTAGATGAACTTCCCCTTGATATATGGTAAGTACATGCGCATCCCTAAACAATGCACAATAAGATGGAGGAGGTAGGGAATGAGGCATAGACATAGATGCTAACAATAAAGATGGAATTGATTAATGCTTTCTTGATGGATCCCAACAAGTCATCTTGAGGCCCATCTCTATAATCACCTTGAGTTTCACTATCCTTAAAAGACTTAGCACCTTCTTGATCTTTATTCTCTTAGTCTACCAACAATTTTAGGTCAAGATAGAAGAATCAAAAGCTTCGCATCTTTAGTAGAGATGGAATTCTAAGGTTCCCTACTAGATCCACTTTGTTGGGATAGATCCCATTAGGATTTCCTCTTTTGGTTGAGCCACTTTGGTCAAAGGCTCCTCCTCACCATATCAATGATCCTTCCTCTTTACATCCCTTGTATTTTGGTTTGCCTTTCTTGTTCAGCCTAAGGACTAGCAGGCTAATGTAGCCACGATTGCTTTGAAAGGATACCTTCAATGTCCTCTACAGAGCACACAACATCCTTGAAGGCTACTTATAGAGAATCAAGTCAATGCAAGAAAGATACCTATGTAGTAGAGACGAGATTCCCAACTTGTTATGATCAAGTACAGCTCCACATAATGCTTCTTTAATTACTTTCATTTGGACTTCGACCAAATGCCACTTGGAGTGTTTTAGCACTAACATAAGCTAGGCTTAGGAGATTGACCACATTGGGGCTGATAAAACCAATCAGGACACTGTGGAAGTGATCTAGGATATTGTGCTCATTAGAAGGATGACCACTCTCCCAATGGATGGGTCATCCTTCCTTGCCCATTTATATCAGCCACCAATGCCATATACTGAAACAAAGGTTGATTTGGCATCCTCATCAAGACCTTGTCCAACAATCACATACTAAACATCCTGAATTGAAATGCTAAGAATGCATGTGTGTGTGTGTGTGTGTGTGTGTGTGTGTGTGTGCGTGTCACATTGCTCAAGTGGGTCATAATGAGATGAGCCCCACACACACACAAAATTGCAAAGTGCTAAAAACTTGCAACCCATCTTCTTTTTCTAGCTTGAAATTTGCCATGGGAGAACACTAGTTAGTGCGGGAATGGCCAACAAAAACATGCAACCCATCTTCTTTTTCTACCTTGAAATTTGCCATGGGAAAATGCTAGGATGACATCTATCTGAAGGATAGGGGATATGTTCCGACGAAGCACATTGCTCAAGTGGGTCATAGTGACGAGCCACACACACACACACACTTTCTATTCATTTTCTCCTTTATAGTTACTTTACATTTTTTCCTCTCCACCCCCCTTGTCTTTTTCCTTCTTCTTTTTTTCTAAATTCCTCTCCGCCCTTACATTTACACTCTTAGTCCTTTCTCTCTCATTTACACTCCCAAATTTCCCTATTTTCCCTAAATTTCCCCTAATTTCCTACCCCTATTAATATTTTCCCATTTTCCTATCTTCCTTATTTTGTTATTTTTTTTATTTTTCTAATTTCCCTATTCTCCTATTTTTCCTATTTTACTATTTTACTATTTTTCCCTATTTTCCTATTTCCCTAATCTCCCTAATTTTCTATTTTTCTAATTTCCCTATTTTTCTAACTTGCTATTTTCCCCTATTTTCCTATTTCCCTTTTCCCCCCTAAAATTCCCTAATTCCTCTCCCCCCTATTATTCCCTATTAAATCCCCCCCCCCCCCCCGCTTTTCTTCCTAATTTAAAATCCTTTCTTAAGACCCCTAATTTCCCTTGTATGCAGCCCCTGCCAACCAAACTTTTACTCTCCCTTGCTAAGTGGCCCTATCAAATTACAATTTCTTAATCCTTGAAATGCGAATTCGACGCCTCGTAATACTAAACTCTCCTACGATCCGATTTTCCCTACATGCATAGTAACCTCGCCCGTGCGCTCACTTTTCAACTACAACTAATTAAAGTCAAGCTCCCCCTCTTCCTTAGTGCCCCTTGATTGCCCACTTTCCCGAGTTCTCTACAAACCCCCTACCTACCTGATGCTCCCGTCCCCGAGTCTCGACTACTCCGACCTCCTCTCATATATAATAGACTAATTTTCAAACTAAACGTCCTATCCCCACAGCCTACACTCCACCTCGCGCCTCGTGCTTTGAAAATCCCCACTATTATCTGACGTGGCTCTGCTGCTACTGCCTGCCCCCGGCCCGTACCTACTTTTACCTCTCCTGCCACTACTCTGCTTCCCTCCACTCTAGTCGGCGCCGCTCTGGTCTGCGCTTCCACAGTACAGTTGCATGGCTTCCCCCTTCAAGGTTCTCTTGGCCTCTGTACTTCCACACGGATGTCGTGCCGCCATGGACTCTTAGGTCCTTTTTTTACTTTTTATTTAACCCCCCCTCCTCCTATCTCTCTCTTATCTCTCTCCACTCTTTCTTTCTCCTCTCTTATATTAGTCTTTAGTTCTTCTTATATTAGTCATTCTCCTCTCTTATATTAGTCCCTCTTCTTAAATTCCATTTCTAACCCTTCCCTTTTGATCCCCACTACAATTATTTAACATTGTTTTTATTATTTTTATTTCTTCTCACTCCCCATAGTCTTTTTTCGTTTATACCTCTAATTTGTTACACAAAAAAAATCTTCCTTTAAATTTACAAAGATTCATCACGGTTTTTTCCCCCCTTCCCTTTCCTTTGCTCAAAATTGAAAAACTTTTTCTTTTTTAGCCTAATCTCTTCCAAATTGGTCTCTCCAAAAACTTCTTTTCTCTCCCTATTTTCTATATATTCATAACTGTCATTTTGTCCATTTAACTTTATTTCTCTTTCATTCTGCTTACGTCTATTTTTTCATTGTACCCCCACTTTATTACCCCCTTAACATAATTCTTCACACCCTTAATGATCACACCATTACTCCATACAATTTTGCATTTATAGTTTTTTCAACTAACTTTGTAAGTCAATGGTTAAGTGTTTATTTTTATTGTGACTGATAACAAGGGAGGGGTGTTTATGACACCTATCTTCCCAACTAAGGTTTAACTGGCTCTCACCATGTTTCTCTTGTTGGATGGTGGCAGGTAGGCAGACTCCCCTCTTCAATAAAAGTGATGCTGCCGATGACTTATCAAAGCTCCACTACTCACTTTTTCTCTTTTGGAAAAAATTGTTCATTCTTTAATGATGCTACTTCACATTTTGTGGATGTTTATTACAAAGTTTATCTATTAAACATTTCTCTTTTCTACTCCAAATTTGTCTACTCTTCACTATGGAAAGGGGTGTTGTAAATGTCTACTACACACACACACACAAAATTGCAAAGTGCCAAAAACATGCAACCCCTCTTCTTTTTCTAGCTTGAAATTTGCCATATAGACTGATTAGGAATCTTACATGAGCACGTGAAATAGGTGGATATTTCAAAAAGAGATCTCCATATCAAGCATCGAGAAGCTTAGGGTGGACTCCATCAAAGCCATATGCTTGCTTGAGAAGCACTTTCCCTCGAGCATTATGACAACTCGAGTGTACTTGCTTGTGCACATAGTTGATGAGGTGGCCATTGCAGGTACCGTTCATAGTTAGTGAATGTTTTTTCTCCAGCAGTTTATAAAAACTTTGAAGGGATTTGTAAGGTAGAGAGCAAGCATGGAAGCAAACATGGCAGAGGGATGGCTTGTGCAAGAGTCATTAGTATATATCACGGAGTTTCTTGCATCCATGGATCCCAATATCTATAGGCTTGGCATAACAAGGATGATGATCACATCGTTGGTGAGGTTTTCCAAGGAAAAGGGATTGAAAGAAAGATGAGCGAAGAGAAAATGGAGAAATTAAATAAGTTTTGTATCCTTAATAGCAAGGAGATCCAGAAGTGGATTGAGAGATATGAAGCATCCAAATCAGAAAGAATAAATGCAAGGATGAGATTCAAAGTCAGAGTGCAACCATATCCACCGGATCTTGCCCTTCTCTTGACTCACATGTCAGTTGATTGGCTACAACTGGCTCTACGTAAAGCTGAACATGATGGAGAGACAGTAAACCAGTGTGAGTGAGAATTATCATTTGGATGTATGATGCATGTAAGTTTCTTACCTCTTGACATAATTAAGTTATTTGTGGCAATATATGCCATAAAATAGATGCATCCTCATTGTTTCAATGATGCTCTTTTGTAGGACAAAAAGTACAATGAGTTATGGTCATATAGACGACATTTTCACATGGAACCCATCTTCAATATAGGTGATTTTTCATCTAGATCATTCTGATCCAAGATGGTGGTACATGATCCAAGTTGCACCACGAAGTAATCATATTTTTGAAGATAGAGATGTGGATATGGAGATTCCACTACCAATGCCGAATCCAATTGATCCATATGGATCTAGCGAAGAAGATGAAGATTACAATATGAGCCAAGAGGAAGATGCAACATAATGATATCGTATAGGAGGAAGATGGACATCACGATATTGAGGAAGATGATGGCGATCAAGAATCACCTGACTTTATTGAATAAGATCAAGTCTATACAATGCCACAGTACCATGGATGATATTTTCAAGTTAGTTTCGTTAAGAAGCTAAAATTTTATATTGGCATCGAAAGTTTGTATGCCCTAAAAAAAATAAATGAAACATTTCCCAAAATTCGAAACTTTTATCCAAAAAATTTTAGATTTTCGCCAAAATTTACATTTATTCCTTCAAATTTCAAAAGAAAATATATTGAAAAGTACTACATTATTGTGAAACTAAAAAAATGAGCTTGAAATCTTTTGCCAAGTTTTTATATTAATAATAAAGCATAGCTTTGATAAAAACATCCCTACATAGTACAATGATGATATTATAGGAGATCAACTCGGTATGGAGTTGGAGATACTTGTTTGGCATGCAGGACTAAGCCGTTGATGTAAATGCTCTTGATTGATTTTTTTCATCTCAAACTTGGACATGAATATCTGAGCTTCAAACTTGATATACATGCTCTTGTATTTTTATTCTTTCAAAGGATCAAACACGTACGAAAAGAAGTTTTTTTGGTGATTGGGAAACACTTTCTTTAAAGGTTAATATGGGGAAAAACACTCTCTATAAAAGATCGGTATAGGAAAATGTCTCAGAGTCATTATATACCGACCTTTTACACTTCTGTAAAAGGTGAGTATATATCGACCATTTACAAGTCTGAAGGTCGGTATATACCGACCTTTTTAAACTTGCCATTCATATCGATGATTAGTGCACCACACGTGCTAAATACTAGCACTTAACCATTGGAACTAGGCCTGTGTATAGTAGTGTATGGTCGACCCATACTGAGATTCGAACAAAGATCTGGCCTTAGATACTGGATTGGAAGAAGAAGTGATTAGGCACATAGAAGAGGAGGGTTAGGGATCACATGCATGAAGAGGGCAAGGAGGGAGAGTATGATGAGGAAGATGAGGAGGAGTGGGAGGAGCAATAGTAGGAAAGGACATTTACTCATTTAGTATTTCGTAACTTTTGCCCTTTTGTAGCACATTACTCGGCAGATTTCACATTTTGGAGTTTGGCACTTTTGCCATTTTGTAGCGCATTACTTCGGTTGATTTGCCATTCTCAACTTCAGCACTACTTTTGCTACTTTGTAGACTTTTTTTGCAAGATTGTAACATGTACACCTCATTTGTAACATTTAATCATGATTCTAATTTTTAAAAATAGATATGTGGGACACAGGATGGGACTGAAACAAGCCCCATCCTCTTCTATTAGAACATCAGTATATACCAATGCCTATACCAACACTGCAATGTCGGTATATATCAATGGCTACATAGATTCCCACATCGACAGTGGTGACCATTTATTACTGATAGTCATACCGATGCCTGCACCAATGATTTCTTTATGATGGTGACACTGATGCCAACACTGACACTTTTCACTTGTTAAAAAGAAAATTTTCTTTGTATTTAGCATCGATGTCGGTGTCAAAAAGTGGCGCGTGTCGTGTAGTGAAACTAGCTTTGTTCCCCTTGCCTTTATTAGCATCTAAGTGAGATTTAAGTACCTACAAAGTTCTTTGATTGCATTGAAGTTTATATTTTATTTTCTTGGGTGCATTAGATAGCATAATGTAGTTCAATATATAAGGCTTTTATGAGAGTAGTGTTATGAATGAGGATAGATTATGTGGTCTATATCACTACTTTTGAGAATTCTCTTTATTTTTTACCATCATAGGTTGACCTTCCAATGATTCAAGGAAACATTTCTAGACATGAAAATAAATAAACCCTTATACAAGCCTGTTGAAACCCTATTTTGTTCAAAATCTAAAGGATAGATAGGCATGTTGTTGCATCTATCAAGTCCACATGCCATTCATCAAGGATGTAGTCAATTAACCATGGAGCTAGAGTTTTGGTTATGTAGCATGCTACAACCATGAATGTAATATTTGTAGAAATAGTGGAGGTGAGTGTAGATGCACATCTTTTCAGCATGCTCAAAATGTCCTCAAAATGTGTTGCAACTCTTTAGGAGTTACATGGTATACCAAACTAGATGAAACCACATTCCACCATCATGGGTACCTTTCGGGTGACTCCAAAAATTATGGTGCATATAAATTCCATGTTGTTCGTGGGAGATGAATTATTTTGATAACAATAAGGTGATGGGGAAGGTCTTTGAAATGTGAAATCAAGCTCCATAGTAGAGGGTTAAGAGAAGCAAAGGAAGGATGTTATAGCCAAGGAGATGCATTTCCATGGTCTTCCACCTTTATCAAAGCGTCACCTCACAATACTCAATATTAATCATAATTACATTCATAGGTGGAAAGTTTAGTTCAAAGAGTGCATACTAAGGTTTACTTAAGATATGGCAGTTTTTTATAGTGGACCTATTTCAAGTTGCAAATGGAGATTCAATCCATGCAATGGTATTCCAACTACCACTGTTAACTTTTTTTGTGCACACAACATATGTCTAAAGAGGAAGTGATATCAAGAATGCATTTCACTTCTTTATTTTAGATGACAAGGTACATGACATATTCATGATCTAGCACTATTTTTGATGCACCATTGATGGTTGACAGATCAAGGTTTAGGATTATGAAGCATTGGGTTTGGTCATATGAGGGAGCCTACCAATTAAATATTTTCTTTACAATCCCTTTGTTTGAAAGAAACACTACAACCCTTTGTATCATTAGCAAAAGGAGGTTCATAACACTTGTCATATATGAAGGGGAAGGGCAGTATCTACCCACTATCTAGGGAAATGAGACCTTTTTATTTCATTTCTAGATTTTGAGGTCTAGGAGGTTTGCAAATTAATTTGGATCTAGGAATGGAAAGGGAGAGTATGATGGAGCTAGGGCTATTTTAAAGAGAGCATTGACACATGAATAGCTAAATGAAAATGGAAATGTTGTGGATTTGTTGGGGACGATCTTACCTCATGGGGCTCAAGCCAACTATGCATCCAAAGAAAGGAATGTGGCATGAATCTTTTGGGAGAGTAAGGAAGGATATGTTAGAAAATGGGACTATAAATTTGTGCCAAAGAAATATTTCTTGCATTGGGTAGAATGAGTTACACAAGAGGGGTAGCATGACACTAGCAATCAAGAGGTTGTCATGCTATATATCCAATGGCTTTGGAGAAGCTACACCAACATAAATCATTTTTCCAACTAGGAACAAGTTGTCTTTTTTTTCAAATGCAAATGTTTTGATTATTGATGAGAATGAAGTCATTGATGAGCCTATGCATATAATACTTAGCAATGCTCTTTGTATATGGGACAGTGTCACAATGAGTGTAGATGTGTATAATGAAGAGGTATAGACTTCTACATTGTGAAGTATACAAAAACTAAAGAGTTCAGCAAAAAGGAACTAAAGAATGGATGGGGCAACCTAATCATATCGAGCCTGTATGTTGTGAAAGGTATCATCTATGGCCATCAAGTTGACCACCACTATAAGCCTCTTAATGGTCAGCCTCAAGTTCTATTATACTCCCATTTAAGCTTTTTTCTTGGAACAAGGCTAGAACCCATTGACAGAGAGAGAAAGTTGTACTTCCATTCACTTGAACCGTATGAGGTAGGTTACAATAGTATGCCTTATGCACTCACAAAGAAAAGCATCTACAAATTATTTATTGTGCGACAAAACTCCCGGTGAAGACATGGGCTACTAACAAACGAGTTCCCTGAGGGGTAGTCGCATTGCCAGGTCCAAGAGGAGTCAGTAGTCACAGGGGTGGGCCCCTAAGGAGTCGCTTGAGTGGAATCAAAGTCCTCCAGAGAGTAGAGATCATGATGTCTCCTTGTACGAGGGTTTCTGTACTCATCGGATGTGCAACATGATCCCATGTCTAATTTGGGGGGATTAGACAAATGTAGACACAAACACGAAGACAAAAAACAAACACAAGAGTGGGTAAGAAGCAGAAAGACAATCAATTACTTAAGAAATTTATAAATTTCAAACTCAAGAAATTTTGAAAAGACAATCACTTGTGAAAATTATGAAATGACATCAACACAGAAAGGATAAATATGAAAGGATAATTATTTACTTAAGACAATTATGAAATGCCAGTTTTGAAATGACAAATATTTATGAAAGACAAGTGGAATCCAAGAAGATTTTCATATATAAAAAATATCGCCAAAGGTATGTCTCCAAAAGTATGTATATAAAAAATCTATGTCTCCAAAAGTATGCTTAAGCAAAATTTATCTCCAAAAGAGGCATTCTCCAAAAATGCCCAAATAGAGCAGGAGGTCTACTGCTCTGCATTACTATCCAAGGTACTTTCCTCCTCCAAGCTGCTAGGCAGGTCACTAGGGACCTCATCCTCCACTTCTTTGAATATGCGATCATGCTCTTCAGTGATTATGTTCTTACCATGCATGAAGGTCTCTACACAATCCATTCTGTCCTTTACACAATCATATTTGGTGCTGTAGCGGTCGTAGTAGTCTCTACAAAACCTATGGAGATCCCATAGGTTGTGTCATGTGTTCCTCAGTCACCCTTGGTCACTACCCTTTGGCTTGGACCCCACCCAACTGCACACACCTGGACATTGTACTTCACCCAGTCGCTCTCTTGTGCAAGCTTCTCTTTTACATGAGCTAGCAGAGAATCTATTTCTATAATCCGTACGACATGGGGAACATTGTTGGGGTTTAGGGGGGACACCCATGGGTGAGGGCATGGTTGTTCCATGTAGAATCTGTTTGAAAAAAAAAAGAACCAAATACAGCTAAGAAGCAAAAGAAAAAGAACCCAATATGGCTAAGGAGAAGGAAATAAGCATAAGCATAAGAAGAGGGAAAAATAAGAAAAGAGTGGAAAAAAGAGAGGGGAAAAGAAGAAAAAGAGAGATAGAGAGGAGAAAAGAGAAGGAAAATGAATAGAAGGAAGCAATTGAAAGAGAGAAAGAGAGAAGAGAGGATGAAATAGTAGAAGGAAAAGAGGGTAAGAAAGAAAGCATATGCTTGTGCTTATGCATGGGCATATGAACATATGCTCATGCATGGAAAGAGAAGAAAAGAGAGAGGGGAAAAGAAGAAAAGCATAAGCATATGAGCATAAGCATACGTAAATGCAAGAGAAGGAAAAGAGGAGAAAAAAGAGCAAATGCATTGTTAAGGGCAAAAGCAGCAACAGCAAAGAGGAACTAGGGGGGGAGTCCTTAGATTATTATCATTAATACGTTGTATCTAGTTTTATAGTGGGATATGAAAAGACGGAAGTTCTAGGACCAGGCGGAGAACTGACGAGGCACGGCAACCGTCACGGCAACCGTGAAGGAGTTATGTGTGCCGGTTAGATAAAAGAGAAGAGAGCGATCATTCAGGGGGCTCATTGATGAGGATCGGAGCAAGGATCAGTGCTATGTATCAGAGAGTACGGTGTTGTACTGCTCGGAGAAATGTAATACAGAGATTCTATTGCATCTACCTTATTGTTTTATCATGAATGATTCTGTCGATCACTGTTCTACTCTATGAATTTTCATACGCAGTTCTGAAGTACGATTACGCATGTAAATCTGTCGCAGTAGTGCGTTTCGAGTTAGTCTTCAGAGTAGAGAGGGCTAACACTTTGGCGACCACGGAAGATTTCCATGTTTGTCGCGGTGGATACCCCGGAGAGGTTGGATGCTCCCCATCTGTAATACTCTGATTCCTCGGTGCGTGGACTAGCGCATGAATGACGCTGGGAGTGAGCCAGGGGGAACATCGCGCTCTCCGGCACGGCCTCGGGAGCCTGCAACTCCAGTATCGGCACGTACAACCCGCGAGGAACGGCATGACAGATATGTGGCTCAACGTGATCTTCTCTTCGGCTTCTTCACGGATAGTGAGAGTAGTAGCCGCTCTGACACACCTCCGCTGATCCCAGGAGAGGAAGGTCCAGTCGTTTCCGGTGTTCAGGAGGAAGGCGAATCCTCCGGACGCAGTAGCCCGTTCGATTTAACAAGTACTCCTCCGGAAGACGAAGCGTCACCGTTGCGGAATTCCCCACCACCGAGTCCCAGGAGACGGAGGGGTGGTGTGCCTGCAGGAAGCGGAGCCCCAGGTCCGTCACCAGATCCCGGTAGGGGAGGTGGAGGCGGTGGAGGCGGAGGCGGGGGTGGAGTTCCGGCGGTAAGTAGCGCGGCTATTCCACCACTGGTACCCAGGATGACGGTGAAGTACCCCAAGTTTTCGGGACGGGATAAGGAGGATGCAGATGCACATATACTGTCATTTGAGATGGCATGGATGGTGAATACGGCTCCACCAGTGCAGGCGACAGATCTTATGAAGATGGCGACTTTCATCCCGACACTGCAGAAGCAGGCGGCAGTATGGATCGCGCAATATGGAGCTACCCATTTCGCCACGTTTGATCTACTGCGGGATGCTTTTTTGCTCCGGTTTCGGGAGGACAAGACCCGTGTTCATGTCCTGGCCAAACTGGGGAAACTGGAACAGAAGAACCAAGAAGTGGAGGCGTATGCGGCCAGGTTTCGGTCGTTGATCCGCCGCCTCGATGCAGCAACTACCCCGGCAGTCCCCATCCAAAATGCTTACTTCATGGAGGGGCTGAATAAAGGATTGAAAAGGTCCCTGGCATCGTTGGATCTGGAAGCTCTTTCATTGGAAGAAGTCGTCCAAGCAGCGGTGAGGGCGGAACAAGTTCTGTTTACTTCCAAGGGAAGGAAAGGAAAAGTGAAGTATGAGGAGGCTGAGGGAGACTCCGATACCGATAATGAGGAGGAGTCGGATCAGTCGGATGAGGAGGAGGACAAACGTTCCATGAGGCGGAAGGCTGGAAAAACGGCAGGGAAGTCATTTCCGGAAGGATCTGCTGCCGGAGCCAAAAGCCGGGATAGTGGAATAGGGTCCTCTTCAAAAGTTCGCAAGGATACTTGGTGTAATCGGTGCCGGAATGCAGGACACTTAGCAGAGGAATGCGGTTTGAATGAGCGGTGGTGTGCGATTTGCCAAACAGCGACGCATACCATGGAGATCTGCCGCTATAACGCACGAATAGCCCCGACACCAGCGGTGGCGGCGGTAGTTGCGGCACCAGCCGCAGCACCAGCCGCGGTACCAGCCGCACCGGCGAGAAGACCTTGGTGGCCGAGAACGGCTGGAACAGGTGCAGATGAACCAGCAGGGGAACGGACGTTCCTATGTTTTTATTGCAATCAACCCGGACATCGAAAGGTAGATTGCGAATTATTCAAGCGCCACAAGGCGGAAAGGGAAGCAACCCGGGGATCCGGAGAAGGCAAGTCCGCACCAGCAGTAAATGCGGTTCTGATTATTGAATGCGATGATGCCAGTCAGCAACAGGATAGCAAGGAGCCTAGTCCGAAGTCCGAAGAAGTACCGGAAGTACCGGCGGGTGTCCCTGTTGAAGGCAAAGTGGGAGGAAGTGCGAGCGGAGATGTGCTCGTGGTCACACGATCCCAGGAAAAGGTGCGGGAATACAAGGCCCAGCAAGAGAAGGGGAGACCTACGGCGTTGGACTGGCAGGCACAACAAAAGGTGCGGTCGACGGTCGGTGAATGGGTCCAGAAAACCCCAACGGTGTTACCTAGGCCGAGCACGGAAAAGGCAGTCTCGATGACGGAGAATGGTGCGAAGGTGGCAAGGCGCCTGCAAGGAGAGCAGCCAGAAGCGACTTGTCTACCTACCAGTCCGAAGGATAGCCTGATGACCGGCGAGGAGGGTGTTGAACCATATGATTTATGGCAGGATTTGCGGAAACAGCAAATACACATGACAATGGAGCAATTGTTAGCATTGGTACCCAATTTCCGGAGTTCTCTCATCAAACAATTGACGGAACCAGTCAGGGCGATGGAGTCGGAGATGGAAGCGGTAACAATGGAAGTGTCGTCAGACGGATCTGCAAAGCCTGAAGCAGAAGTACAGCCTCCTGTTTTTTACGAAGCGGTCCCGGTAATTTCCGTAACACTGGAGAACAGCCGTGTGGGAGGGGTGTTGCTGGACGGAGGGTCTGGGGTCAACATCCTGTCCGAACAAATGCTGGTGCCATTGGGTATCACAAAATGGGAATCAGCACCCTTCGCCGTTCGGATGGCAGACCAACGGAGAGTGCAGCCGTTAGGCTTGCTCCGTGGATTGAAAATGGAGGTTTGCGGCGTGAAGTTCGAAATCGCTGCGGTGATTCTCCGGATGGAGGATATTAGCGGGTCATACCCGTTATTGCTCGGAAGACCGTGGTTGCGGCAGGCCCGTGTGAAACAAGACTGGCAATCAGACCGCATCACCATTCGGAAAGGAAAAAAGAAGCTGAAGCTCTCGGTACATACCAAACAAGGGCTGAGGACACCATTCCGACCGACGATGGCAGAAGGTATCCATATGATGGACGGAATGGGGGTCGAAGAGGAGGATGACTACTTCAGTAGGAATACGGAGCTGGTAAGCTTGTTCGAGGTCGATGTGGTTGCCGTTTTAAAGCAATATCAGCATCAGATTCCCTCGGCTACGCAGGAGTCATCCAGTTCCACGAAAGAACCAGTCGAAGGGAGTCTACCGGAAGGCACAGGAGACATGCCGGACGAAGCGGGAGTGGCGGAGGCAAAAAGAGTTTTCGAGCAGGAACTCCGTCGCTCGCGGAGGGTCAAAGAAGACGAGCTGCTGGATCTTAACCTCGGGACGGAGGAGGAGCCAAAGAACGTCCGTGTCAGTGCGAAGCTCGATAAAGGATTTCGGGGAAAATTGGAGACATTGCTGAAATCCTTCAAAGACGTGTTCGCATGGGACTACACAGATTTGCTCGGCATCGATCCCAAATTCTATCAGCACAGGATCAATCTGCAGAAGGATGCGATACCGGTTCGGCAACAACGGTATAGAATGAACCCGAACTATGCCCAGAGGGTGAAGGAGGAGCTGGACAGGTTGCTAAAGGTCAGGTTCCGGTTGACCGTGCAACGTGGCTTTTGCCAATAGTGATTGTTCCGAAAAAGAATTTGAAGTTGCGGGTCTGTGTTGACTACAGAAAGCTTAATGCGGCGACAATCACGGATCCGTTTCCCTTGCCGTTTAATGATACTATGCTGGATACAGTGGCAGGTCACGAGATGTATTCTTTTCTGGATGGCTTCAGTGGGTATAACCAGGTGCAGATGGCACCAGAAGATCGAGAGAAAACAGCCTTCATCACGGAGTGGGGAGCATTTGTTTTCCTGGTGATGGCATTTGGGCTAAAGAATGCTCCGGCAACATTTCAACGCATGGTCCAAGAAATATTTGATGATTATTTACTAATCTTTATGCAGGTATTTTTGGACGATTTCAGTGTTTTCGGGAGTCGCAAGCAGCACCTTGAGCATCTGAAGAAATGCTTAACCTGGTGTAGGGAGGCACGGTTGTGTCTGAACCCTATGAAATGTGCATTCGCCGTGGGCAGCGGTATGCTGCTGGGTTGCATTATCTCGGCGGAAGGCATTGCGGTAGATCCGGCGAAGGTCGAAGCGATTCGGCAGGCCAAGGTTCCTGGCAACGGTAAGCAGCTCGGGAGATTCCTAGGGCAGGTTAAATGGCACAGCCGAATGCTGCGGTATCTGGCGGATGTGGCGACACCACTGTATGACCAACTCAACAAAGTACCGGTAGTCTGGTCTCCTGCTTGTGACTTAGCTTTTCGACGGCTCAAACTGATGTTGGCGACAGCACCGGTGGTTCAGCCGCCAGATTGGACGAAGATGTTTCATGTCTTCGTGGATGCCTCGGACGTGGCTATTGGTAGTGTCCTCATGCAGGAAGCGACAAGCAAGTGGTTCCGACCGGTGTATTATGCAAGTCGCAGGTTGTCAAAAGCCGAACGGAATTACTCTATGACGGAGCGGGAAGCATTGGGGATGATTTATTCCGTAACAAAGTTTCGTCACTACCTGTTGGGGAATCGGTTCACGTTTCATGTGGATCATTCCGCCTTGTTGTATTTGGTACACAAGCCCGAGCTCACTGGAAAGTTGGTCCGGTGGATGCTGCTTTTACAGGAGTTCGACTTCACGGTGGTCCATCGACCAGGAAGTACACATGCCGTAGCGGATTACCTTTCGCGGTTGGAATCTGGCGAAGACCCGATGGGTGTGGAAGACGATTTTCCGGATGCCCAGCTGTTCGAACTGGAGGCGGTGGTACCGGCAGCTCCAAAGACGTGGTACGACGACATGTTTCACTTTGTCGACACGGGCCAGATGCGCGACGGAATGTCGCGAGACCAGCGGAAATGGCTCGCGCTCAAGAGCAGAGACTTCCGGATCATTGCTGACCAATTGTATAAGCAGGGGCTAGATGGTGTGTTGCGACGGTGTGTGTACCCACATGAGCAGGAGGTCATCCTGGAAGAGGCTCACCAAGGAATCAGCGGTGGACACTTCGCAGGAGAAGTAACCGGACGGAAGGTACTCCAAGGAGGTCTGTGGTGGCCAACATTAATGGGGGATGCGCATAGGTTCGTCAAAAGATGCGATGTGTGCCAGAGGTTGGGCCAGCCATCAGGTCGGGACCGGATGCCGCATAATCCCATACTGGCCCTCGAACCGTTCATGAAGTGGGGGCTGGACTTTGTAGGTCCGTTTTCGCCGCCGGCGAGGAGGACAGGTAACCGGTATATCCTGGTGGCGACGGATTACTGTACCAAATGGGTGGAGGCCAGAGCACTGAAGGATAATTCGGAAAAGGCTGTGGCCAGATTCCTTTATGAAGCCATTATGACACGGTACGGATGTCCGGTTGAGCTCGTCACGGATCAAGGTGGGCATTTCCTTAATGCGGTGTTACGGGAACTGGTTACCCGGCACCTAATCATTCATAAGAAGTCCACAGTGTATTACCCTCAGGCAAACGGACAGGCAGAGTCCTCGAATAAGGTGTTGCTAGTCATTCTGAAAAAGCTGGTCAATGAAAATCGGACAGATTGGGATGAAAAACTTTACTCCGCATTATGGGCGTTCCGGACTTCCTATAAGGTTGCGACGGGGTTCACGCCATTCAAGTTGGTTTACGGAGTTGAAGCAGTGGTCCCCATGGAATTCCTAGTACCGAGTCTGCGGATTGCAGCGGCAGAGAAATTGGGCTGGGACGAGTCCGTAGACCGGAGGATTGAACAGCTGGATCGGCTGGGTGAGGAGCGGTTCAACAGTGCGTATCTTGCACAGGTAGTCCAGGACAGACGGAAGGTCTGGGTGGACCGTCATTCAAAGAAGAAGACCTTCAAACGGAGAGATGCCGTGATATTGTTTAACACTCGGATGGGTCCGCATCCGGGTAAGCTGAAGTTACGGTGGGGAGGTCCGTATTGGGTGGTGGAGCGTTATGGTGACGGCACGTTCCGATTAGGAACACTACAGGGGGAGCTGTTGCAGAAGCCGGTAAATGGATTTCGTCTCCGACCATATACAGGGCCCATGCCACCTTACCCATTTCCGGAGATACCACTTGTGAAGATCATTTCAAATGCATTTGTAGCCATTTCGGTGGAGAAACCGATGATGGGGGCTATTAGTACGCACGTGTGGTATCCGAGAAACGGTGGGAGCAAAGCTTCGTGTTGCGGAGCGAGGACGCCGCCATGCAATCTACTGAATCTTCGAAGTGGGGCTTTTATCAGGATGATGGGACACTTGATCGTTGCATGCAAACAAGGAGTTCACCAGGGCATCCAAAAGGCAATTTGGAAGCAAAAGGGGGCTTATTTCCGACTCTTTGTTTTCCAGAACTCTTCTCCCTCGCATCCCAGCTTCTCGCCGCTATGGTGGTCTTCCATCTGATCAATCCGTTACCTGTTGGGGATGAGGCTGTGCAGTCTTGGCTGACACGAGCTCGTCTGGTGGAGTTCGCGGGTTTGCCATGGGCTACGACACCAGTTCATCCATTGGCGCAAGATATCTTGGCGCAGCTTGCACGCGGGCGCAAGGTCGTGGTGTATGGAAAGACTTTCACCTTGTGCAAGGAGCTGGTAGCGGCCCGGTTGCACTTGCCGGTGGATGGTCCATGCAAAGTCACGAAGCTTACCAGCAGTGCCATGGAGGCAGCTCTCGGCGCAGGTTGCAAGGGGGAGTACAACATGAAGAAGCTGGATGCTTCGCAGAAGACATGCTACAAGTTTATTGCGGAGGCACTCTGGTAGAAGGTGAAAGCAGAGCTACTGGGACAGGCCCAGTTTACCTATTTCCAGAGGGCGGAGCAAGGGAAACCGGTTCCCTGGGCGAAGCTGATGGCGGACAGAATTCTGGAGGTGGCCAAGAAGCTCTTGAAGCCAACGGCAACATCCCGGATGGGGCAAGTCTTATTTCTTTTGTTCGGACCAGATGCGGAACCGGTAGTCCCAGGGTCGTATGTGGAGGTGGAGGAGTCCACAGACGATGCTTCGGACAAGGAGTCCAAGGAGGTGGAACCAGCAAGATCAACAACGGAGGGAGCTCTGATGCCAAGGAACCAGGTGACTCCGGTAGTACCTGCGGTGGAGGTTACGGCGATAGTACCTGCGGTGGTGGTTCCGGCAGAAGTTCCACAGGGCAGCCAGAGGAGTAGGCCCGCGATCTCAGCAACATCGAGCCGCATGGCCAGTTTATTGAAAAGAAAGTTGGCTCTTGTGCCGGAAGGAGCAATGTTGAAGAAAACCCGCCCGGACGCTGAGGCCTTGCAAGGGGAAAGCTCAGTCCACACTCGGGAGGACAGTTCGGGGAGACAGGCATGTCAGGAGGAAACCCGTGTAGTCCCAAGGGGGAGTGGTGAGCTGCAGCTATCTCCGCCGGTGGAGACATATGATCTGGTCACGGCACGACGGTTGGCGGAGCGCTTGCTCCAATGTTTTCAGAAGGGGCAGCTGGAGGAGAATGAGGCGAGGTTGTGCCAGGAAAATGCCAGGCTGCTCGAACGCAATCAACAGCTGCAGGAGCAGCTGTTACAATTCCAACAGATGGATGCACGGCGACAGCAGGATATGGAGGAAGCAAGGACGGCGATTGTCGCCCAAACTCAAGAACACCTGCGGCTGACGGAACAATTGACGGAGAAGGCTACAACTGTGACCGCCAGGGTGCAGTTGTTGGAAGCGGAAGTGATGGGGTACCGGCAACCCTCTAGCTCTACACGCATGCTGGACGAGGCACTTTTGTTGGATTTATCGGAAGCCTTCGTCGCAGAGATGCAGGGTATTTTTCTTGATCATCAACGTCAATTGCGAGTAGAGCTGGAGCGGGCTTGCAGGCCTCTCGATCGACGGTTGGCCCGGAGGGATGAGGATGATCCGGCGGGAGCGGGCGCAGGAACAGCATTTTTACCACCAGTACCGGTGACGGAAACTGCGGCACAACCGGAGGGTGGAAGTTCTACATCGGCAAATACTCTCGGGAAGCAGACAGCGGCGAGACCGGTGGATTCTTCCGAAGGCTATGTCAAACGGATCGCCGAACTGGAAGAAGCCCTCCGAAGAGCGAAGGCCAGAGGAAAAAGACCCGAGATCGCACAGGTTCCCGCAATGAAGCCACGACCCCAAGCGGACGCAGCAGCCGCTTTTGTGGCAGCTTTTCCGGAGCCAGCGGACGGGGAATCCTTTGACGCAAGGCACTTTTTGCAGCTGAAAGAACACGTCGCGGTGGTGCAACAGTAGTGTGACGATGCCAGATCTCAGCTGTTGGCACTCAAGCTCGCCCGGAAAGAAGAGCACCATCAACATGAAGTTGAGGTGAAGAGCCTCATGGCAGATCTGCTGAAGATCAGAGCTACTACGGCAGAACAATCAACAGGTGCCCAAACCAAGGAATTGGGGCGGGTAATGAAACGACTGGATGGTGTGGCGAAGAAAGCAGATCGCAGTATGCGGGTAACCGATCTCGAACTCGCTCTATTTGAGAAGACCCGACTGCATGAAGAGGAGCTACAACAGCTGCGGAGAACGAGTCATGTTGAGAGAGCAGCTATGTTGGTCGACCTGCGGACAGCATGCCGCTATATTCATCGGATGGCGGCAGTAGCTCAGCAGGCGGGGGCGGCGGCACCACCTTTCTATGGACAGCTCCAAATTTTTGTGGATGCCCATGCTCTCAACCCGCAGCAGCTACCTTTACTTCGACCGGCGCAAGCGGCTCCGGCAGTACAAGTACCGGCGCCGGCGGCTCTAGCAGTTCCGGCGGCGGCAGCGGCAGCAGCGGCGGTGGCGGACGATGACGGTGGCGACGTCGAGGATGAACCGTAGCGGAGAACCGATGGGTTCGGATGCGGATCCGGAATCCGATTCACCGGGAGTGCCAAGTGTTAAGGGCAAAAGCAGCAACAGCAAAGAGGAACTAGGGGGGGAGTCCTTAGATTATTATCATTAATACGTTGTATCTAGTTTATAGTGGGATATGAAAAGACGGAAGTTCTAGGACTAGGCGGAGAACTGACGAGGCACGACAACCGTCACGGCAACCGTCACGGCAACCGTGAAGGAGTTATGTGTGCCGGTTAGATAAAAGAGAAGAGAGCGATCATTCAGGGGGCTCATTGATGAGGATCGGAGCAAGGATCAGTGCTATGTATCAGAGAGTACGGTGTTGTACTGCTCGGAGAAATGTAATATAGAGATTCTATTGCATCTACCTTATTGTTTTATCATGAATGATTCTGTCGATCACTGTTCTACTCTATGAATTTTCATACGCAGTTCTGAAGTACGATTACGCATGTAAATCTGTCGCAGTAGTGCGTTTCGAGTTAGTCTTCAGAGTAGAGAGGGCTAACATGCATATGCATATGAAAAGAGAGAAAAAGAGATGAAAGAGAGGGGAAAAGAGAGGGAAAAAGAAGAGAAAGCATGTGCTTATGCTTATGCATGAGCATATGAGCATATGCTCATGCATCTACTTTAGCATATGAGCATAAGCATATGCAAGAGAATATGCTTATGAAAAGAGAGAAAAGAGGATGAAAGAGGGGAAAATAAGGAAAGACAAGGAAAAAAATAAGGAAAAGAGCATAAGCATAAGAGAAGGAAAATGAAGAGGGGAAAATAAAAAAAGAGTTAAAAAGAAAGAAATCATGCATCTACTTTAGCATATGAGCATAAGCATATGCAAATGCATGTGCTTATAAAAAGAGAGAAAAGAGGATGAAAGAGGGAAAAAAGAGAGGGAAAAAGAGAGGGAAAAAGAGAGGGGAAAAGAAGAAAAGAGAGGGAAAAAGAAAAAAAGAGAGAAAGCATGTGCTTATGCTTATGCATGGGCATATGAGCATATGCTCATGCATAAGCATAAGCATATGAGCATAAGCATAAGCAAATGCATACGCTTATGAAAATAGAGAAAAGAGGATGAAAGAGAGGAATTAAGAGAGGGGAAAAGAAGAGAAGGAAGAGGAAGGAAGAGGGGAAAATATATGAAAGAGGGGAAAATAAGGAAAGACAAGGGAAAGAGCATAAGCATAAGAGAAGGAAAAAGAAGAGAGGAAAATAAGAAAAGAGTTGAAAAGAGAGAAATCATGCATCTACTTTAGCATGTGAGCATAAGCATATGCATATGCATGTGCTTATCAAAAGAGAGAAAAGAGGATAAAAGAGGGGAAAAGAGAGGGAAAAAGAGAGGGGAAAAGAAGAAAAGAGAGGAAAAAAGAGAAAAAGAGAGAAAGCATATGCTTATGCTTATGCATGAGTATATGAGCAGATCATATGAGCATATGAGCATATGAGCATAATCATAAGCATAGGCAAATGCATATGCTTATGAAAAGAGGATGAAAGAGAGGAAATAAGGGAAAGGAAAAGAAGAGAAGGAAGAGAAAGAAAGAGGGGAAAAGAGAAAGAAAAAGAGAGGGGAAAAGAAGAAAAGAGAGGAAAAAAGAGAAAAAGAGAGAAAGCATATGCTTATGCTTATGCATGAGCATAAGCATAGGCATTTAATGCATATGCTTATGAAAAGAAGAGAAAAGAGGATGAAAGAGAGGAAATAAGAGAGGGAAAAAGAAGAGAAGGAAGAGAAAGAAAGAGGGGAAAAGAGAAGGGCAAAAGAGAGGGGAAAGAAGAAAACAGAGGAAAAAAGAGAAAAAGAGAGAAAGCATATGCTTATGCTCATGCATAAGCAAAGGCATATGAGTATGAGCATAGGCAAATGCATACGCTTATGTAAAGAAGAGAAAAGAGGATGAAAGAGAGGAAATAAGAGAGGGGAAAAGAAGAGAAGGAAGAGAAAGAAAGAGGGGAAAAGAGAAGGAAAAAAGAGAGGGGAAAAGAAGAAAAGAGAGAAAAAAAAGAGAAAAAGAGAGAAAGCATATGCTTATGCTTATGCATGAGCATATGAGCATATGCTCATGCATAAGCATAAGCATAGGCAAATGCATATGCTTATGAAAAGAGAGAAAAGAGGAAAATGATGAAAGAGAGGAAGAGAGAAGAAAAAAGAGAGGGGAAAAGAAGAAAAGAGAGGAGAAAAGAGAGAAGAGAGGATAAAAGAGTGGAAGGAAAAGAGAGGAGAAAAGAGAAGGAAAAGAGAGAAAAAAGGAGGAAAAAAGAGAGGGAGAAAAGAGAAGAGAGAACAGAGAAAAGAGAAGAGAGAAAGCATAAGCATATAAGCATAAGCATACGCAAAAGAGAGGAAAAGAAAGGGGAGGAAGAAGCGGAAATAAGAGAGGAAGGGAAAGAGGGGGGAAAGCGGGAAAAAAAAAAGAAAAGAGGGGAAGAAGAGGGAATGAGAGAAAAAAGGGTTCCTACATCCATCACTGCAACTAGGGGGGAAAAGGAAAAAAGAGAGGAAGAAGAGAAGAGAGAGAGGAAAAGAGGAAAAGAGGGAAAGAAGAGGGAATAAGAGAAGAGCGGGAGGAAAAGAGCAAAAGAGGGAAAGAAGAGGGAATAAGAGAAGATAGGGGAAGGTCTTATAGGTATTCTAAGCTGTAGGATTAGAGTACTGATAATCATGATGCGTTAGTGTAATTATGATTATGTTATATTATTGACATGGCTTCTTTATTGCTTGGATAGTTCATCCTCTCAATTATAGTGAAGGGGTGCTTACAAGAAGATGTTAGAAATGATATATTCAAGATCAGTGGTATTGTGAGGTATGCTTACTATCAAATCACATTGATTGCATTTTCTTCAATTTAAGTTGAATAATCTATAGACTAATTATGAATATATCTTACATGGGCATGTGAAATAGGTGGATATCTAAAAAACAGATCTCCATATTAAGCACCGAAAAGGCTAGGGTGGACTCCATCGAAGCCGTATGCTTGCTTGAGAAGCACTTTCCCTCAAGCATTATGACAACTCAAGTGCACATAGTCAATGAGGTGGCCATTGCAGGTACCGTTCATAGTCGGTGGATGTTTTTTCTCGAGCGGTTTATGAAAACTTTGAAGGGATTTGTAAGCAAAGATCAAGAGCGGAAGCAAGCATGGCAGAGGGATGGCCTGTGCAAGAGTCATTAGGAGGTCATTAGTATATATCACGGAGTTTCTTGCATCCATGGATCCTGATATGTCGCACGCTTGGCATAACAAGGATGATGATCGCATCATTGGCGAGGTTCCTCGAGGAAAATGGATTGAAAGAAAGATGAGCGAAGAGCAAATGGCAAAATTCAATAAGTTTTGTATCCTCAATAGCAAGGAAATGCAGAAGTGGATTGAGAGATATGAAGCGGCCAAAGCAGAAAGAATAAATGCAAGGATGAGATTCAGAAATGTACAAGCGATTGCAACCATATATCCATGGGATCTCACCCTTCTCCCCACTCACATGTCTCTTGATTGGCTACAACTGGCTCTACATAAAGTAGAACGTGATGGAGAGACAATGAACAAGTGCAAGTGAGAGTTATCATCTGGATGTATGATGCATGTAAATTTCTTACCTCTTGATGTAATTAATTAATTATTTGTGGCAATATACACTATAAAATAGATGCATCCTCATTGTTTTAATGATGCTCTTTTGCAGTATAAAAAGTACAGTGCATTATGGTCATATGGATGATATTTTCATGTGGAACGCATCGATTCAAAGAGAGTCACAACAAGACAAACCAACTATAGATGTGCAAAATAGCGGGTGCGTCTATAAGTGCAACTAAAATAGTAAAAATATGGGTGCATCTATGAGCGCGTCTATTCGCACGTCTAATGGTGCGTCTATTAGCACGTCTAATAATGCATCTACACTATGATTTAGATGTAGATTTAGACGCCTTTATAAATGCAGAACAGAGAGTATAGAAAGTGATATCTTGGTGCAGGCTGATAAATGTGCATCACTGCTTTCCAAACATTACCCATGATTACCAAAGCACATAATTTTAATTAAAATATCAATGCTTTTTGGCAAACCCACATATACAAAAATTAAGTGAGGTGAGGAGAATGAGACAATATGTAAAATAGTTTTGCCACAATATCAATGATGGGCTACGGTTCGATCTCATCCTCAATGAGATCAACCCTTGCCAAACTATCTACTTTCAAATCCAAACCAATGTTGAGATCTACAAATATATTCAGCCCACTACTACTTGTGCATGTGCTCATCAAAATCAGCATCACCAATGGTAGGCTTGTCCTGATGGGTAATGGCCTCAATATCTGTATCTCCTATCTCATGATCATCCTCCTCTCTAATATCAAGGTCATCATCACCTCCATGGCCATGATCATCTTCCATACACTCCATATTAGTAATTGTACTATACATCACTTTGGAACGTGGCATAATAGGTATGACATGCCACCACCTATTATTATCCACCTTTGGTTGATAGTAGACAACCTATTTCAAACACAAATACAATCATATTATTATCCTTGCATCAAAGGTATCAAATATTTAAAAGTGAGTATTTTATATGTGTGTACAGTACCTGTTCACATTGTTGCGGTAGTACTAGTGTGTCCTTCTTGCTTTGCTAAAACTTTGTGGAGTCAATAGTTACAAAGCTGCTTGCATGGCGTTTGATTGTTGCATTAGGGCCTTTTTCCACCATGTCCTTAAACCACTTGACATCCAAAACATACACAAAGAAGCATCGAAAGTCAATCTTAATAATGTCTTGGATTATGCCACAATAATCATCCATGGCTCCATTAGCTCCCTCAAAGCTAGCAATGATGCTGCAATCTTGTGTGTTTCTCTTTCATCAATCCATTGTGTCCGAAAAAGCTTACCCTCACACCATATAGCATTGAACATAGTACACTACACCAAGACAAAATCAAGATACAAGGCAAGATTAGTTGTCAAGGGGTATGCACAGACATATGGCATTGATTATGAAGAAACATTCAGTCCGGTTGCAAGGATGGCGACCGTAAGAGCAGTCATTGCTATGGCTGCATCAAAGGGATGATCTTTACATCATATGGATATAAAGAATGCCTTCTTGCATGCCGATTTGCAAGAAGAGGTCTTTATGGAGCAGCCACCAAGTTATGCTCATGCTGTTCATCCTGAGTTTGTTTGCAGGTTGAAGAAAGCCTTGTATGGCTTGAAGCAAGCACCTAGAGCATGGCCTGACAAGATAGGATACTATCTTGTCATGATTGGCTTTCATATTTCCAAGGCAGATTTTTCACTTTATGTGAGAAAAACAGAGAAAGGTATTATGCTACTTGTCATTTATGTTGATGATTTGATCATCACAAGTGATAGTGATGAAGATATCCTTCATGTGAAAATGCTATTGAAGTAGAAGTTTGAGATGAAGGATTTGGGAGAGCTGCGTTATTTCTTGGGCATTGAGGTGATTAGATCATCAAGTGGGATATAGCTCTTGCAGAGGTAGTATGGATTGGACATGCTGTCCAAATATGGGATGACAGGCTGTAAGCATATTTCAGTTCCTTTGGAGCAGAATGTGAAGCTGGGCATAGATGCAGGTGAGCTTCTGGAAGACCCTACTATGTAGAGACGCATAGTAGGAAGTTTGATTTTTATGACTATTACTAGGCCAGATTTGAGCTATGTTGTTGGATTGGTAAGTCAGTTTCTGCAGGCTCCAAGGAAACTGCATTTGGATGCGGCTAGACACATACTCAGGTATGTGACATCCACATTGCAGTATGGACTATTTTATGAGACTGGGGTTGAGATGCAGTTGCATGGATACACTGATGCTGATTGGGCTGGTAATATTTCTGATAGACGATCTACTAGTGGATATGTGTTCTCTTTTGGGAGTGCTACAGTCACTTGGAGCAGCAAGAAACAGCCTACAGTTGCCTTGTGGAGCACAGAGGCTGAGTATAGGGGTGCAGCGATGGCTGCATGTGAGGTAGCTTGGTTGCATAAGCTACTTTATGATATGCATCAGTCTACAGATGGGCAGTTGTGATGTATTGTGACAACATGAGCAGTATACACTTGGCAAATAACCCAATCTATCATGCTAGAACAAAGCACATTGAGGTGCATTATCACTATGTGTGGGAGAAGGTTTTACTAGGTCTTATTGATCTAGTTTATGTCAGCACAAAGGATCAGGTAGCTGACATATTCACAAAGGCGTTGGGTGCAGGGAAGCTGTGCAAGTTCAAAGACCTGCTTGGTGTGTGCAAGAATTGGGATTGAGCTCGAGGGGGAGTGTTGAGATATCGAGCTCCACTCGTGATATGCCAGGGTGACCATTGTGCATTTATGTCACCGACTTGTTAGCTGCAAATGCGATTGGTACACCACCCATGAATAATAGCTAGATGACAGCTATCCTTATGTACTCTAGTTTGTGGCTCAGTTAGTATGCCACCTTAGTTAGCTGAGTTTGGTTTGAGACCCACATATAGGGTCCTTCTATTTCTTTGTACTAGAGTTCTTTTGGCTTTCACAACTAAGAAGAGGAAAACTGTTTTCAGCCTCCACCTTTGTGTGTATTCCCCCATTGTGTATGTGAGAAAGCCACAAGTGAGACTCCTTCCTTCCCTCCTACTATCTTCATAGAAACTGCTATGGTGATGATCGGGCGAGATAGGGATCCTTTATATATATTTTTCTATCTCCACGATCGGCAAGATGGCATAAGGTGACGGTCAGCGAGATCTGTGGATGGCACTGATCGGCGGGATATGTGAATGGTGATGGTCGACAAGATATGGTTATGGTAGCAATCGGCGAGATTATCAGATGGCAACAGTCAACCCCAATAGAGTGCTATAAAGGAAAGGGTTAGATGCCCTAACCCTAACCCTAAAAGGGTTTGTATATATTCTAAATTTTCAACTAAATCTAGTGTATAGTTACTCATTTGTGGTGTGCTCTCTAGCTATGCCCACTCTCCTCATTTCCACTCTTCTCCTCTCCCCTCTTCATATTTTTTCATGGGAGAGCTCCTAAAGTATTGTAGATATAACTTAAGGTTGTGTGAAGGAGGGTAAGCACAAGTCAGGGTGGGTAGACCCAAAATATTGGAAGATAGAAAAGAAGGAGCACAAGGAGAATCCAAATGCATTCAAGGCTCTACGGAGAGCGACAAGTATATGTTTGGAGACCATAGGTCCTTTGCACCTTGGGAGCAATGGAAGACTAGGCAACGAGGCATGGGTGGTAAATATATGTTTATCTTCTACTAAATATCTAATATGTTCAATCATTCAAATGTTTTGTCATTCATATCTAACTCCTTGAATTTGGATCCATCGAAATCTGTCATACGAGGAGTACAAAAGGGCATTTAGGATTGGAGTCCAAGCTTGGTTTAAGGAGAAGTCGGCGAGGGATACAACATCAATTGGTGCCTTATGGTGGCGCGTAATGTGAGTATACCTTAATCCTCATCGTTATCATTTGACTATCACCGTTGTCTTACAATCAATACTCTTAGTTTTTCTAACTTGTTTCATTCTTAGGGAGGCATCACTACTACAAGGTATAGGCCATTTTTAGATGGAAATACCAACCTTTTTTACACAAAGTTTTTTTTTAATGGGTGCAAAGGTCGGTATTTACATCACTATTAATGTCAAAAAACATGCATCGCTATATAAGCATCGATATATAATGACGTTGGTAAAGGTTGGTATATACCGACATTGGTAAAGCGTAAGTATGTACCGATTAGTGGATCAAAATAGGGATTGTTGTGTTTATTTTTTTGCATTACAAAAGAATGTTTGCAAGCAAATAAGCGAGATTAAACTCTCAAACCTTGTTTGTTACAAAATTTCCCTTGTGAAAAGGGTGATACAAAATTGCTCAAACACATATACATGCCGAAGTATACAAATGGATATACATGCGAAAGTATATACAACCTTGTTTGTTACAAAATTTCCCTTTCAAAAAGGGACAAAATCACTCAAACGAGCCGACAGACAAAAGCATATACATGCCAAAGTATATAAAAACTACTACTACTACTCATTTGACTCATCGGATTTGTCATCATCGTCGTTGTCATCGTGGCCCTAGCCCTTATGTCCTCTTCCTGATCTTTGGTCCTCATGACCTTCACCTAATCCTTGTTCCCCATTGAAGCCATCTAAGCCAAATCCCTCGAGACCTGCCTCCTCGTCAATGCTCACCTCCGCTGATGCGATGTTTGAGCTTGCACCCTAAGAGTGAAACCATATTAATTTGAAATTAGATTGGAACTTAAAGAATAAAAATTTTTAAAAAGTGAGATAACAATTTGGAGTAGACTTATACCAATCGAGAGCAGCCACTGTAGCCCAATCAACTACCACTCCCTGCACCTCCCATCTCAATAAACCACCATGGCTTTACTTCTATGTGGAATGTGCATCTCGTCTGTTTGTTTGTGGGAGGGCAACCAATCATAGATTGTTGTGGACCCAAATTACGAGAGTTAGATAAAGTGCATGCAATATGTAATAAAATAAATAGAAAAATAAATTAAATGAGAAGAAGTAGACTTACCACCCATGCCTCGAATGTACCACTACTGAGGTGCGAAGTACC